>NC_050579.1:275374938-275470625 GCF_011100635.1 Trichosurus vulpecula | reverse complement strand
TGGAGTCAAGGGGACTCATCCTGGGGTCCGATCTGGCCTCAGACCCTTACTAGCTCGGTGACCCACGTCCAGTTTCTTAACTTTGTTGGCCTGAGTTTCGCTAGCCGCCGAATGGGCAGGAGAAAAAAGATACAACACACCAGTCCAGAATCTTGACCTAGAAAACCCCAAATAGGGTCATGGGAGAGGCGACTGAACATCACCCAGCAGCAACAAGGAAAAAGGCTTTGCCTGTTTCCCTCAGATTTTGGTCACTATCCAGGTCCAGATGGGGGGGGGGGGTGGCGGCGCCCGGGTTGGGGCGGGGAGGGGTGGAAGAGAGGCAGGGAACAACCCAACTCTTCCCCCTTGTTCCCTTCTTTCTGCTGAAAATCATTGCCCCCGCCCCCAGTCCTGGGGCAGTCAGTTCACCCTCAACAACCCCTGCTCTATCCCCGGGACCTCTCCTTTTCAAACGGGGTCATTGAACTTCAGCAATGTCCATGAGCACACACAATATCTTCCTTTACCAAATATCGAAAGCAGGAAATCCTTTCTTTGAGCCACAGCCACCACTTACAACAAAACAGAGAAGGTGGATGACGAACCTCAATATATCCCTTTTGTAAATATTCCTTCTGGTGGCTCCAGTTTGAGTGGCCAGGATAGAAATTTTGAAAGGAAGTTTCCCCCACCCCCACACCCCATTCGTTCAAATATCACATTAGGGTTCCTAATTCCTGGTCTATTTTCTGTCTCCAAGCTGGTTTGGGACAGGTAGGATCACTTCTTTATTTCTGCCAATATCCGTTTTCAGTCCTCCTTCAGGACTGAGGGAAACATTTCACCAGCCATTGAGGAACACCTGTTTGCCTAAGTGCCAAAGGTAAGAAAGTCAGGATGTATACAGGAGAAACCCTGTCAAAGAACACCACAGTCCAGGTTTGCATTCTCTCTGGTCTATCGGTCAGTGATTTGGGACCTAGAAATGTCTTGTCTTGAGTTGGCCCAAGTCACAAAGGAATCCATTTTCTCCCTCCCAACTGAGGGAGGTTCTTTAGCCTAAATGGTCTTACAAAACCATATGTTCTCAGACTGTCTTGCAGTTTCAGGAGGAGGGGCCTGTGCTTTGAGCCATCGGTTTGGCTGTCCTGCCACTGGATTGGGATGACTGTGGAAGAGAGAATGAGGCCAATGACTTCCTTCGACTCTGCCTCACTTAAATCCCTGCTCTCCTTCCTCCGGAACCTATTCCACAGCCCGCCAGCCCGCCCCCCCCCACCCACCCACCCACTTAAAACCAGACTCCTGGAATTGAGAGATAGAGAAATGTGGTTCAAACACCATGCTTTCAGGATCTTTAGGGTCCCTTCCCCAGGACTTCTCCTTTTCAAGTGGAGGGTAGGTGGGGGAAACAAAAAAGGCTCATTCCTGCCACAAGAAGGAGACCAGCTACTCGAAAACTGACCATGTACTAGGGCATTAAAAACCTCACAACCCAGTGCAGAAAGGCAGAAATGGTCAATGCATGCTTCTCAGATCATGACACAATAAAAATGATTTGTAATAAAGGACCATGGAAAGATAAACTAAAAATTAACTGGAAACTAAATAATCTAATCCTAAAGAAGGAGCGGGCCAAAGAACAAAGCATAGAAACGATTCATTCAAGAGAACGACAATAATGAAACAACATACTGTAATACAAGGAAAATTAGGAACCCCTGAGAAACCCCTAGCTACTGACAAGCACCCCCAGAAAGAATGGACTCAGATATCTTTGGCATTTAGCAAACCCCCTGGACTCCATGACTCCACCAAGGAATGTCAGTAGATATGACCATCCTACTGAAGGATAACCTGGCAGACCCTGTCTAGCAGATATCCCTGGGGCTCCGTGACTCCACCAGGGAATGTAAATGAGATTATCCCACTAGTACGATAACCTGACTGAATCTTCTGATCAGCCAGGACCTTTGTTCCTGTTTTCCCCCCCCACTCTGTACCCCCATATCCTATATAAGCCAAGCCATTACCCCAACACATTTGCCATTGATTTGTGGTGCCGTACCCCGATGGCCGCCGGCTAATAAATGCTCCACTTAAAACTTATACTCTGTGGTGTGTCTCGCTTGCTTCTGGTACAACAATACCAAAACTTATGGGATACAGCAAAAGCAGTTCTTAGGGGAAGTTTTATGTCTCTAAATGCTTACATGAATAAAATAGAGAAAAAGGAGATTGATGAAATGGGCAAGCAACTGAAAAAGCTAGAAAAAGAACAAACTGAAAATCCCCAATTAGATACCAAATTAGAAATACTGAAAATCAAAGGAGAGATTAAGAAAATTGAAATCAAGAAAACTATTGAACTAATAAATAAATAAAACTAAGAGTTGGTTTTGTGGGGGGAAAAAAAAACCAATAAAATTGATAAACCCCTGGTTTATAAAAAGAAAGAAAGAAGAAAACCAAATTACCAGTATCAAAAATGAAAAGGGGGAATTCACCTCCAATGAAGGGGAAATTAAAACAATGATTAGGAATTATTTTGCCCAATTGTATGCCTATCAATTTGATAACCTTAGGGAAATGGATGCATATTTACAAAAATACAAATTGCCCAGTCTAACAGAAGAAGAAGCAAATTTCTTAAATAGCCCCATCTCAGAAAAAGAAGTTCCATGCCCATCTGGGAGCTCAAGCCCCAAGTTCACTCCTCCAAGGGTGCAGGAGTAGCTAAAAAATAAATAAATAGCAAAGGAGACTGGCCCGGCACAAAAGGCTACCAGCTGGTGGGCCTGAAACCCTTCAGGATGCATACAATTGAGGTGGACCCAGGTGGAAAATGAATGACAACAACGCCCCATCCCAGAAACATAATCATAATCATTCCCTGGGGCTTCAATTTGCTCCCCAGCGGAGCCTTTTTTTTTTTCTTTTTAGATTGTCATTGAACCACTCTGGGAAAATGGAGTTTCCTCCGTGCCATAGGACACAGGGACTTGTCTCAGAGTGGTCCAATGCCGCAGTCACAAACTCTCTCATTCATCCCCGCAGTACACCGGTGTGTGTGGTCCTTCTGTCACCCGAGGAGCCTGGGAGTTCTGGTCATCAGTCTCAGTGTCCTTGACAGTGAGACCAGTAACAGGACGTTGGCCTGAAAGCCCAGCGTGCTTAGGCTCAGGGAGATCCAGTTCCAGAGGAAACACGGCCAGCAGAGCCCAAAGGGCAACCAAGCTGGTGGGACGGCAACAGGAGCAGAGGGGACACAGGGTTCCCCACCAGGGCCCTGCAAGCCCGATATCCCACCAGCCACCTCGGGAGATGTATGGAAGGGGGGCGCAGTGCTGGAGAGGGATGGGGGAAGGTGGGGAAGGGTGAGGAGACAAGTGGTCTACCTGATGAGGTGCTTGAGTGCTTGTGCTTGGACCCCACTTCCAAGATCGCATTTCTCCCTAGCCTTAAAACACTACGCCAGACAGTTCTCTCACCAGGCCAAGGAAGCTATGCCTAGCAATTACTCATGAGTGGGCCCCAGTAAGACAAACTACCTTTCCCTGTTACAAGAAGAAACTGATCTCTAAAGACATTCTCTTGTAAACAGGACTAAACTTGTAACCACAGAATTGTCGTGTGTGCATTCCCAGTTATCATATACAATCCAGATGTCAAGCTATAGATGTCAACTCTCAAAGCTATCTTGCTACAGACATATCAGACCCAAAATGCACCCCTGAGAAACCCCTTCCCCTGGTTTCCAGTAGTGAATGACACCTGTGACTAAGGCTGCAGGCTATCACCCAATTAGTATATTTGCCAGAAAATCCACTCCTTTTCCTAGAGAATTTTTACCATCCTTTCGGTTAACTTGCAAGTTCCTTAAGGAGCTCTGCCCACTATATTGGCCTTACAATAACCCTTTGCCAACTTGACTTAAAGAATGCTTGAGTCTGTGAATTCATTCCACACGACCCTCTGCTGCACTTCAGTCTTTGAGGGGTCCCTGAACCCCTGCAACCACATCATAGCCACAGTTGAGGTCTTGTTTTCCTTGACAACAAGCAGCTGTCAGCCCTTAAGCAACTTTCAGAAACCCTCCCCCTCCTTGGCCTTTTAGATCTAGAAGAAAAAGTCAGTGCCTCTTTCTATTTCAATTTGCAGTTCTAATTCCTGTCCTTACCTGTATTTCACACAGCCCCCCCACCCCCACACACACACCTATTGAGAAGGCAAGAAAGAAACAAGATACCCATTACACAGAGGAAGCCCTGCAAAAACATATTTCTACCTTATCCATGTTGTAATGGGCGGGGGGCGGGGCGCAGGGGCCGAGCCAGAATCAAGAAGACACAAGATTTCTTGCTTCTGCTTCTGTTCTCTTTTTGGCTACCTTACCTGCTCTGGCATGGAAAAACAAACAACCAAACAACCAACGAAAACAACAGAGAAACAACCACCACCACCCTCCCAAAAAACGAAATAAACAAACAAAAAAACTTTTGTTCAGAGATCTGACAGGTACGGTTTTTTCAAAATTCCCTTCATTGGCTTTATGGTATGACCCTTTAGGCCTAAAGCATGTACCCCTTTTGGACCTTGTCTTGATATGCACACAGGGAGAGATGTTGTTCTGGGCCTAGTTTCTGCCAGACTGCTCTCTGGTTTTCCCAGCAGTTTTTGTCCGGTAGTGAGTTCTTGCCCCCAAATCTTTATCAGACATTTACTCCTTCGGATTACCTACCAAATCCATTCCACTGATCAACCACTGTACTTCTTTCTTTTTTTTTTTAATTCTTTTTAAACCTCCCTCCTCTACTTTATTGACAAGTCAATTGTTCTAAAATGTTCTCACAGTTCAGTAATTACAAAGACTCAGACTTATATTAAAAAAGTAAAAACCAGATCCTCCCCACCCCCCCTCACCCCCACCCACGCCCCAAAGCAGTAGTGTCCAGCTCCAAAGGAGCCCCCTAATGGAGAACCAGAGGAGAGAGGCAGTACTATCTGTCACACACTTAATGTTACAGGACTAAATGTGGAGTACAGCACTCAGTTGCAACTAAAAAGCAAGTGCACATCATACCAGTGTGTGTGGGAGGCGGGGGTGAACGTCTGGTGTCACATTATTAGCCCATGAAAACCAAATCTTCAATAAGTGACATCCAACTGTCCTATTGGGGCAAAAGGCACACTAATGGGTCAGTGAAAACCTGGACAAGCCAGCCGTGGGATTAATTAGAAGCTTTTCATGAGATGAGATCACAAATATGGTCACTAAATGGAGAATATAAGGAAGTGTGAGATTAAATAGCCACACAAATCACCACCACTGCATGTGGGCCATAGGAAGTCTTTGGGAAGGTGCTATGTGTTTTTCTACAGGATCAATACTTCTTTGGTCTCCATGCAGGTGAAAGATGATGAATGAGAAGAGCTGCTCTCTCATTTGAAACTTCTAAGGAACCAAGAACACAGATGTTTCATCTGTGGGTGTTCATACACAACACATTCACAAACACACACACACACACACATATGGGAGAGAGTGCTACTCTGCCCCCCCCCCAAAAAACCAGGGAAATAAGAAATAAAGGATAAAATATGTCACCACAGTATTTCTGATGTCTTCAAAAGTCCTGATGGGTGCCATAATTGAGGATGAAATCTAAAGCAGTTAGTGGGGTAAAAAGGGGAAGGGGGAGATGTTACCGGTAACAGTCCTATATACATGACTAAAAAGTTGGTAGAACAATGTTTCTGCAGCTGAATACATAATGGCTAAGTGAGTCAAAAGGCCACCAATGAACCTCAACTTTCTCTTGACTTTAGGAGTCTAGTGATGCTGGGAACAATGTACAGTTTCCTATTATTTTCCTAAAAGTTTTGGGAAAGAGTTTCAGGGAAAAGGGAAAAATATATTGATCTGAGGATGTAACCGGTCCATGGTTTGTCTAAAACAATTTCTGGCTAATGAGGCATGACATCAATCGGCAGAAAAATCGTATTATCAGTCACACTACCAGTATGTTCCCCCCTGTTCCTTTCTTGGCAGACAAGCTTATAGGTAACAGATTTCTATCACAGCTGCGCAGAAATGAATACATCTTCACTCTCAAAACTGCCCAGCATTGCCCCCAAAAAGTGATTGTTATTGCCATAAGAGTTTGTTTTCATTTCCATTTTCTTATCTACAATCCGGATACGTATTTCCTTGTGCAACACTGACTACAAGTCTTGCCACTGATGTGACAAGGTTGCTCCATTCATTTCTGAATATGAGGTGCAGTGCTGGGAATGTGAAGGTGAAGCACCGGAGGCTGGAGTGTTATGCATCGCAGGTGGATTGATCTAGTCCACCTAGTGTAAGTTGATTTATCTGTGTGGATGATCAGGGTTGGGGGAGGGGGGGCCGGGGAACCACTTGGATTGGAGCTGTTCCATGGAGTACAGCATTTGGTGGAATCACAATCCAGTTCTTTGTCCCAATCCTGGTCAGGATCAGACATAGACATACTTTCTTAGGGGTATGGTCGCTCCCATTTTTTTTTGTTTTTGGTTTTGGGTTTTTTTTGTTGTTGTTGTTGTTGGTTGGTTGTTCAGTTTTTCAAATTCTGAAAACATGAATGTTTAATTAATTTTAATTAATCCACCCTCCCCCACATTAAATTGTCACTGTTTTATAATGAATCCCTAGTGAAGTCCAAACATCAAAAACAATAAACATCCAATCCAAAAGTAATGGCTGACACCTAACAAAATGCAATCACCAGTAAAGTAACAAACAAAAAGCTCTGAGTTCACAAATGTCATAACAGCAGGATAAGTGATTCAAGTAGAGTGCTATTTTTAAAGTTGTTTCAACAATAAGTATGGGTGCATGTTGTACTTTATAGTTGTTGGCTTTCAATCTTTACTTTGTAAAATCACTAACATTTGATCAGTAGATCAGACATTATGGGGTTGCTGATTAAATGGCACTTGAAATATTAAAACAGGAAAAATAAAAGCAATCATCCCGTGAACTACTTTGTTTTGTCAAAACAAGTCCTTTACCAAGTGATCTAAAACACTGAATTTAAGTGAGTCATGTACTCATCCTCCATTAGTTTTTGCATCTTTTAAAAAACAGTAGTTTTCCTCGAGGGATGCCACGGTTTATCCCCTGAACTTTTGTTTTTCTTGTAACATTCTTAGAATGTCTCCTCCTCAACATTTTGATCTTTAAGGCACTCAACAATGAAGTTCCCTTTAAAATAAAGTCACAGAAGTGATTTAGGGATGGCTAAGATCTCTTGTAAATTCTCTCTTTTCTATTTTGGTTTATAGAGTAGAGGCAAGCTGTTATTTAAGGGCCTAAAGCAAATTACTGGCAAGTACATGTGCCTCAAAATCCAATGTGTGTAGTAGCCTTTCCTAAAAGAAAGAAAAAAGAAAAACAAACAAACAACAAACAAACAAACAAAAAGTCAACAATCCAGAGGAAAAGTACATGAGATTAAAAGGGGAACATTTAAAGAATTTTTTTAATTAAGATTTTTTTATTTTTAGTTTACAACACTCAGTTCACATGATTTTGAGCTCCAGATTTTTTCCCCTCACTCCCTCCCTCCCCTGCCCCTTCCCCCAAGACAGCATGGAATCCGATATGTCTTCTACGTAGAACTTCGAATTATACTTATTTACACAATAGTCAAGCTGTAAAGAATTATGACCAATGGAATGAATCGTGAGAAAGAAGAAACAAAACCAAAATTAAAAAAAAAAACCCGAGGAGGAAAGAAAAAAGGAGAGCACATAGTTTGCCTCAATCTGCATTCAGACTCCACAGTTCTTTCTCTGGATGTAGCTAGCTCTTTCCAACATGAGTCTTTGGAGTTGCCTTTGAACCTCATATTGCCGAGAAGAACCTAGTCTATCAAAGTCAGTCATCACAGAATCAATGTGTCTGTGGTTGTGCACAATGTTCTCCTGGTTCCACTCCTCTCACTCAGCATCATATCACGTAGGTCTTTCCAGGTTATCATGAAGTCCGTATCTTCCCCATTTCTTATAGCACAATAGTATTCCATTACATTCATATGCCACAACTTGTTCAGCCACTGCCCAACTAAAGGGCATCCCCTTGATTTCCACTTCTTTGCCACCAGAAAAAGAGCCGCTATAAATATTTTCACACATACGGGTCCCTTTCCCACTTGTGTGATCCCTGTGGGATACAGCCCTAGGAGTGGTATTGCTGGGTCAGAGGGTATGCTCATTTTATCAGAGACACTGCTTGTAAAGATTTTCTCCCAATTTTCTGCTTCCCTCCTAATCTTTGGGGCATTGGCTTTGTTCATACAAAAACTTTTCAGTTTCACCTAACCAAAATTGTCCGTTTTGCATTTGGTAATGTTCTTTATCTCTTGCTGGGTCATGAGTTCTTCCCTTTCCCATAGGTCTGATGGGTAAACTATTCCCTGCTCTCCCCAACTGCTTTTAGTGTCAGCCTTGATTTCTAAATCATGAACCCGTTTTGACTTACTTTTGGTATATGGTGGAAGATAACGGTCTATGTCCAGTTTCTGCTCTAACGGTTTCCAATTTTTCCCAGCAGTTTTTGTGGAATAGTGAATTCTTAGCCCAGAAGCTGGATTCTTTGGGTTTGTTAAAGACAGGATCGCTGTAGTGGTGGGCTTCTGCGTCTTGCATCCCTAACCTGTTCCTCGGATCCACCACTCTGTTTCTTTGGCCAGTACCAGGGAGCTCGGATGACTGCTGCTTTAGAGAACAGTTTGATATCTGGTATGGCTAGGCCACCTTCCCTAGCATTTCTTTTCATTAATTCCCTTGATATTCTGGACCTTTTGTTCTTCCAGATGAATTTTGCTATTATTTTATCTAGCTCTGTAATGTAATTTTTTTGGTAGCTCAATTGGCATGATGCTGAATAAGTAAATCAATTTAGGTCCAGGTGTCATTTTTGTTAGATTAGCTCGGCCCCACCACGAGCAAATTATGTTTTTTTTCCATTTATTTAGATCTGACTTTATTTGTGTGAGAAGTGTTTTGTAATTGTGTTCATGCAGGCCCTGGGTTTGTCTTGCCTTGGCAGCTAGACTCCCAAATATTTTATGATGTCTACAGTCACTTTAAATGGAATTTCTCTTTCTATCTCTTGCCGTTAGGCTTTGTTAGTAATGGATAGGAATGCCAGAGATTTATGCAGGTTCCTTTTATATCCTGCCACTTTGCTTAAATTGTTTATTATTTCAAGTAGTTTTTTACTTGAATCTCTAGGATTCTGTAAGTAAATCATCATATCACCTGCAAAAAGTGACCATTTAATTTCTTCTTTGCCTATTCTATTTCCTTCAATTTCTTTTTCTTGTCTTATTGCTATAGGTAACATTTCTAGTGCCCAATTGAATAATAGGGGTGATAATGGACATCCTTGTTTCACCCCTGATCTTATTGGGAATGCATCTAGCTTATCCCAATAACAAATCATGCTTGTTGATGGTTTTAGGTAGATGCTACTTATAAGCTGAAGGAAGGCTCTGTTCATTCCTGTGCTTTCTCATGTTTTTAATAGGAATGGGTATTGTATTTTGTCAAAGGATTTTTCTGCATCTATGGAGATGGTCATATGATTTCCGCTAGTTTTGTTGTTGATGTGATCAATTAATTATGCTGATAGTTTTCCTAATATTGAACCAGCCTTGCATTCCTGGAATAAATCCTACATGGTAACAGTATTATTATTCTCATGATAAGTTACTGCAGTCTTTTGCTAATATTTTATTTAAAAATTTTGCATCAATATTCATTAGGGAAATTGATCTATAATTTTCTTTCTCTGTTTTGACTCTTCCCTGTTTGGGCATTAGTACCATATTTGTGTCCTGAAAGGAATTTGGTAGGACTCCTTCTCTGCCTATTTTCCCAAATAGTCTACAAAGTATAGGAATTAATTGTTCTTTAAATGTTTGATAGAGTTCACCTGTAAAACCATCTGGCCCTGGAGATTTTTTTCCCAGGGAGTGCATTGTAAAGAAAAATTTAACCTAGAAACCTTCTAAAACGTTTTTCAAGTTACAAGTATTAGTAAGGCTGGCATTAACATTGTAATCACACAATTACAAGCAGGGCTTCCACATGCTCAACATACGTCACTTACATTGTGGAAAATATTATACTATTTTATATCATTTTTAATTTCAGCTAGACCCAGAGCCTGAATTAATGAGTAACTGGATGAAGATCCAGGACCTGGGCTTCTTTGTTCTCTCTAAAAGTTTGCTCAGGCAATACCCTTACCTCTGTCAACAAGGCCAGATTAGACTGACCTAAGGACATTCTTACCCCTGTTAGCCATTAAAGGATGAGACCCTAACCCCAAGAGAGACTACCTCGCTTAATATTAACTGACCTTTGTCAACATTCTTTACAATCCTATTCCATTAAGGGAAATCCTCTTCTCATATCATGTTTAAAAATACATGGGGGCCATAAAAAAATGAGGTAACACAGGCTTACTGGGTCTGCTCAAATAACGTATATAAGTTTTCTCATTCCTTTGTTCAGACAGCCAGACCTTTTGCTCTGGCTCCTTGTACATACAAGTAAGCTAGCTTAGCTATGCTTTAAGGGAAAATAATAAACAATATGGATTTTTCTATCACCTAGCTCTGTTGTTTCCTTCAACCAAACTTTCAGGTTTAACAACATATAAAATAAGTTAAATAACTATTAAAAATATATCCTCCAATTTAATCGGCCCTTGAATGTTTTCCCTGTGGGAAACATTAGCTGAACTTTGGGCCTTTATCTATCCAACTGGCTAATTATGACTATCCCTCTTCCTCTCTGTTCTCCACTCCCCCCACCCCCCACCCCCCACTCCCCACCCCCCACCACCCCTTACTTTAATGAGTTACTTCAAAAACTGCGGTCATTACAATATTTAAAGTTTTGTTTTTCTGAAGTGGAATCCAATAACTTTGCATTGTTCAGAGTGAATGGTAGTGTAGGGAAAGGCTTAGATAAAAAGCTATGCAAGAGGTCATAAGTGGGAGAGATCAGGAACAGAAAGAAACCACAGTTTAAGGTTTTCCTTCCTGCTGGATTGTGGTTGCCCAGAGAGGTTGGTGGGGAAGGGCCAGCCTTTTCCTCTTGTGAGAAAGGCAATACTCTCAGAGAGAGATCCTTGAGCACTTTCATTCCATCTCCTGGCCCCACATGAGCCATGTGGTTGAAATTGGTTGGGTTTGATATCATCTTTGATGGAAGGTCTGGGTGTAATCTCTCTTCCTGAAGAACCTTAAAGACAAATCACTTTTGACTTCTGGTCCAAAGCATTTGTTTTTGGCTGTTTCTGGAACACTGAGTACAGCTCTTGAAAACTTGTCCTTGAAGTCTATTACCCATGGAAGTTCTCAGTTAAGGAGATTAAGTGTTCTTTGCATGTTAAGTGGTCTGATCTCCCTGAGGCCAAAGGTCTGAACCCATTCCACAGTATCAAGCTCAAAAACATCAACTCCACATTCACTGTGTACTGTGAGGTAAGAGGAGCTACAACTCCAGGCCACGGGTGTGGCACGCCACCTTAGCTCCTGCCTGCGTGACCTCTGACCTTGTGACTAGTCCTCGTTTCATGGTTGCCAGTTATGTACCTGTCATCTTTAGTAAAACCAGATTCATTTTTTCAATGCCTCTAGAGCCAACTTTGATCATTCCATTGCAACAATTTAACTAGTGTTCTTGCCTCTGATGTGACTCCTCCCTACCCCCTGATTTATCTTACATACCATTGTGAGATTAATCTTATTAAAGTAAGACTAATCTTACTTTCCTGCTCACACTTTCAGTGGTCTTCTGTTGTCTGCAGGAATAAGGTATAGGTTCTTTACATGGTATTTCAGCCTCTATAATCTGACTCCAATATACCTTTCCCACTCTCTCATTCCCCTTGATCTATGTATATTCCGACTAGTCTATACTACTGTCTTTCTTGAATGTGTTCTAGATTTTTCTGACTCTGCCTTTATTTTAAGCAAACTATTCTTTGTGTCATCTTATACTTGCCTCCCCTGCCCCCTTCCCATGTTCCTACTACTTCTTAGTCCTAGAATGCCCTCCTTATATAAAGAGAAATGAGATCTTTTCAGGAAGGGCAGTTAGTGAGTGAAAGGACTTAGCTCTGGACCAGGCCTGTGGACTAGCTGATAGAGAATTCCTATCATAACACACTGCTTACTTCATTTAATTAATACTTTTATGGGGTGGGTGGGAAGAATGAAGCCTTTTAGAAGATACTTCAGGAAAAAATCAAAGTTGGAGAAGAGACATGTGGGTAAAATCTGTAAAAGAAATGATAAAGCTGTAAGGAAGAGAATGGATTAAATGAATTTCCCATAGCAAGTTCCTACAAATGAATGTTTGAGTTAGAGCAGTTGGGTTGGGCAGGGAGGATTCCAAAATCTTACCTGGTGTTTGAACAATTCGGCTAGCAGCTGCTGTGGGGGTGTAAAACCAATAACAACCAGCTCACAGAATGCTGTAAGCCCAGGTTCTTTTGATCTGCTTTACTAAGGAAAGCAACATTAAGGGGTTAACAATCTTACTTTAATCCAGCATACAAATATCATTCACTTAGTTCAGGGGAAAAAGCCAGCACCCTGAACTTCAGAGCAAATACAAACAAATTACAAACAGACCAAACAATTCGTAGTTACCAAAAAGCATCAACATCTGAGTTCAGCTGAAGGGCTCTTAACTACAGCTGCCCAGAGTGAGAGCCCTAGGCAAATAGCTCTGTCTTCCCTTTTTATGCACTCTTTAGCCTTCATCCGAGTGACCAGAACTTAAGCTCTTCCTATTGGCTCTGGAGTTAGCACCTCCCTTCATTGGCCCCACCTTAGTTACCAATTCACACCCACATAGGCTTAGCACGAAATGGATAGGGGTTTGGGCCTGAGGCTTAGCACCTAATAAGACTCAATCAAAGACACTGTGTTAACCAAGGGAAACAAAGGCCAAACTCTTCAAGGGCACTTGGTTGAATTAAATGCTAAGAGCCCATTTTGATTGCCAACACACCTGGAAGAAGGGAATGTTTTTATTTTAAGTAATAAAAATAAAATTTAAAAATAAGGGACTGGGGAAGGGGTGGGGTCAAGGTTGCAAGAGATAGAGATCAGATGAGGGTAGGCAAAACAAAACAGGAAGAGCAGTGGGCTGGTTTCAAAGAAGAAAGAGAAGATGAATTTAATGGAAAGCAAAATTATAATCCTGAATGTGCCTGGATGAAGTCCTGTAGTGAAAAAGAATAGGAGAACTGATGAGCAGTTTGCTGCATCCAAGGAACACTAGAACATAGAGTAAAAAATAAGGAATTAGAACAAAATTGTTGAAAGTGTAATGTCTGACAAGGAGACAAAAGTTGGCTGATGGTGTCGTTGGATAAATGGTGAAACTGCATATTGCTGGGCTCCACAAATGACACAAACTGCAGTAACTGAGAAAAGTCAATATTCACAACTTGTAACCCCTCTTTCTGCTGAGAGAACAATGTTTTGCCTTCTGTTTTCTGGAACCAATGTTGATCATTGAAATTAAACTGAGTCCGTTTGACTTCTGGTGTTTTCATTTGTTACTATAATCATCATGGTTCTGCTTTGGGGGGGGGAGGGGAGCAGCTGGGTGGCAGAGTGGGTACAGTACCAGGCCTGGAGTCCAGAGTTCAAATCTGGCTTCAGACACTTAATAGCTGTAGGACCCTGAGCAAGTCACTTAACCCTATTTACCTCAGTTTCCTCATTTGTAAAATGAGCGGGAGAAGGAAATGGCAAACCACTGTAGAATCTTTGCCAAGAAAACCCCAAATGGGGTCACAAAGAGTTGAACATGACTGAAACAACAAAATCAATATCCCACTAGGATCCTTATGTATGGTTTAGGGGCTCCCATTTTTGTTTGAATTTGGCATCCTGGATTGAGGCAACCTGGAGGTCCACAGATTCCCAAGGGTTAGACTTGGATAGACTTGAAGGAATCTATGAATTTTGGGAGGGGGTAGGGGCACAGGCATATTTTCAGTCCCCTCTAATTGATATTTAGCATTTCCTTCAGTTATGAATGTGGGTAACGAGCCCAGGTAACCTTAGGCTTCACCAGCCTACCAAAGAAGTTCATGACGCAGAAGCCCCAATCCAGTCAAACCTAGTCTCTTCATAGACAGTGACACCGAGACTCAGAGAGGTTGACTTGCCAAAATAACTTGGGAAATACATTAGCAAATGTGTGTCTCAAACCTGCGTTCACTGACTTCAAATTCAGCGTTTGGATGTTTACTGATAGTGGACAGATAAAAACAACCCACTTCCTGCCTGATGCTAGATACACACTCACTTATAGATAGTACAGATTTTAGAAGGATAGACAGGTCAGTGGTTTGATCTGTGTGAGAAAGGATTTTAAAGAATTCCCAGAGCTCAAGTGTAGGAAACAAGGCCAGCTTGAATGCAAGACCGTCAAGGCCAAGGGACTCTTGTTTCTGTCTTTGTATCCTGGAACCTAGCCCACAGTGTGTTGTATATAGTAGGTGCTAAATAAATGCCTAATTAGCAGATTTCTGAAGTGTGCACAGTTCTGTGACAGCTGACATCTGAGTTCCTAAAGAGACCTAGGACATCCAGGTCTGCTACAGTTGTGAGTTGCCCTGGGCACACAGATTTCCTTGTGTCTCACTATTAGGTTTGTGCCTGCTCTTTCTGATGGGCACTATCTGCCATGGCGGGAGAGTGTGACAGAGGTTTATAGGCAGACTGCTATGTTATGGTTATTATAGTTTTTGCCTTTTTGTTTAGTAAATGTTTCATGATTAAGAGTTAGTGGTATATAGGAGTTGCTGGCCACCTGGCAACTGGCCATCAGCTGGTGCTAATGAGTAGTATATCTCTGGCTAATGTTTAAATGGGAATCACCCTAGTGGGGGCTTAGATGCTATAGTTGTAATAAACAGTTTCCCCGGCCTGCTGCACTCCCTTTCCCCTCCCCTTAAACCTAGGATCCAGAGAGAAGTGTAGCAGCCCAGCTGCCCTTCTGAGGCATGTGTTAGCTGAGGGGCAGATATGGTGAACAAGCCAGCCCCAGCCTATGAAAGGGCAGTCTGGAGAGAGCTGGGAGTCAATATCATGTCCAAGGTACTCCCCGAATGGGTGTCAGTTACAACCCATCCATGGCTCTGTATGATTCCTGTACATGTTTGATTCTTCTCTAGAAGGTCTTGCCAACACAATAGGGTTTGTTCTCTAGCACTTTTCAAATATTTTTGTGGGTTCCAAGATAGAAATTGGACTGTTCCCTTGGTCTTAGCATATGACCAGCCCACCTCATTTTTCCAAATTCCCAGGGACATCCCTTAAGCTGCTTCCTATACGCAGGTGATCACTGTACATAAGCAATGCAGAAAATAAGTTTGGACCAGCATCTTGCATCATGTATCATAAAAAGATATGCTGTTTGCTCTTTACTTGCTTGGTTTACTTGGATGGACTGCATTGCTCTATGGAGAGTATCAGGACCCTTCTGCATTGGGTGTGGATGTCCAAGTTTTCTCTTTTAGAGAATTTGCAAAGTTGATTTGTCTCTTGTCTCATTGCCTTGAATGGGAGAAAAGGTATATCTGAAAACAGATCCAAGAGAAAGCTCAGAAACACAAGCTAATGCATTTGCTGTAGAGATAGTGGGTAGATAATGCTCTATCCATGCAGCTTAAGGCTAGTCATGCTTACTGTGGAGTTTCACTGAATTAAACATTCCATGTTATCCTATGGTAAAAGGCATTCTGTTAGATATGGTGTTTGGTCTTTACTTGTTGGTTTACTTTGATGGACTTCATTGGTATGTGGAGATTATCGTGATCTTCCTGCATTTGTCGGAGAAGTTAAGAGTTTTCTCTTTCAGGGAATTTTCGAAGTTGGTTTGTTTCTTGCCCCACTGACTTGAATGGAAGACAAGGTATATCTGAAAATAAATCTGAGAGAAAACTCGGGGAACACAAGCTAATGTATAAGCTGCAGAGATATCAGGTAGATAAAGCTTTATGGATTCAGCTTTCAGCTAGTCATGATTACTGTGGAGTTTCACTGAATTAAACCTTCCATGTTATCCTATGGAAAAAGGCAGGCTTTTAGAAATGGTGTTTGCTCTTTACTTGCTTTGTTTTACTTGGATGGACTGCATTGCTAGGTGGAGAGTATTAGGAGCTATATGAAATTGGTGGGGAAGTTAAGAGTTTTCTCTTTCATTCAGAGAATTTGCATAATTGATTTGTTTCTTGTCCCATTGACTTGAATGGGAGAAAAGGTATATCTGAAAATAAATCGCAGAGAAAATTCAGGAAACACAAGATAATGCAGTAGCTGCACAGAGTGTTCATAGATAAAGCTGTCTGCAGAGCAGCTTCCAGCTAGTCATGGTTACTGTGGAGTTTCACTGAATTAAACCTTCCATGATGTCCTAAGGTAAAAGGCACTCTGTTAGATATGGTGTTTGCTCTTTGGTTGCTTGGTTTCCTTGGATGGACTGCACTGGTATGTGGAGAGTATCAGGACCTTTCTGCATTTGGTGGGGAAGTCAAGAGTTTTCTCTTTCAGGGAATTTGCAAAATTGATTTGTTACTTGCCCCATTGACTTGAATGGGAGAAAAGGTACATCTGAAAATAAATCCAAGGGACAACTCAGGAAACACAAGCTAATGCATTCGCTGCAGAGATAGTAGGGAGACAAAGCTGTATGCATGCAGCTTCCAGCTAGTCATGATTACTGTGGAGTTTCACTGAATTAAACCTTCCATGATGTCCTATGGGAAAATGCAGCTCCCAAAGGAGAGAAAGCACAGGGTTTTACTTTTGATTCTTTGCCAATGTTTATAAAAGAAAAGTCTGCCTTTTGGATTTTACCTTTGGAAAAATTTGTGCTGCTGTTTAAAAGGAAACAAAAAAAAAAATACTCTGATCCCAAAACTGACTGAGGAAGGATTTGAGTAAATTGCTGCTTTTCTTCCTTCCTCCCCTCCTTCTTTCCCTCCCTCCCTCCTTCCCTTTTTCCTCCCTGCTTTCTTTCCCTCCCTTCCTTCCTTGCTCCTTCCTTCCTTCCTCTCTTCTTCTCTCCCTCCCTTCCTTTCTCCTTCCCTTCCTTCTTTTCTTCTCTTCTTTCTTCCCTTCCCCTCCCCTCCCCTCTCCTCTCCTCTCTTCACCTCTGCTCACCTTTCCCTTCCCCTTGCCTAGAAAATGCTGCCCTGGGCATCAGTCGGATGTCTTCTAAGCCCTCATCTTTCCCTACTGGATGCCTGTTTTCCTTGAGCAGGTAATTTCACCTTTCTGTCCTTCAGTTTCCTCTATAGCAGAATGAGAGAATGGACTTGAAGATGTTTAAAGTGTCTGCTAGTTCTACTGTGTGAAATTTTCTCAACAATCTATCTCTGTGAGCAGGGACATATAGAGACCGCTAATTATCCCTGCATTAAATATGGGGAAAACAAGAGGGGAAAAATGGGATCATTTGCCCCACGGTATCACAGTGGGAAGAGCCCTAAAGCTGAAGTTCAGTGTTTTAGCTTGGGTTCAAGAACACTTGGCTTTGATTAATTGTGTGGCCTCTTTAGTTATCAGTTTCCCCATCTGTAAAGTGAAGGGATTAGAGGATCATAGTTCTAAATAGAAAGGCATATCCCAGGCCGTCCAATTCCACCTCCTCATTTTATAGATGTGGAGACTGAGGCCCAGAGAGGTTAAATAAATTTCCCTGGGTCACACAGGGAGTAAGTGAGAGAGTCAGGATTTGCACTCAGGCCTCTGGACACTTTCCACTATATGGCACTGCTGCTTCTCAGAGACCATCTCTAAGGTCCCTGCCTTCCAACCTCTGACATCCTGTGATTCAGAGCTAGAGATGAGCTGAAGCAACTCTTCCTCCTGCTTCCCAGGCCCGGAGGCTCAGGGAGATTTGGTGGTTACTGCTTCGAGAGCCCTACCTCTGCCCCTCCCTTCTTTCCCCAACTCTAAATCTGTCCCCCTCCCCACCAAGCAGCCCAGAGAGCATCCCTTAATGGAAAGAATTAGCAGATTACCAGGGAATAAATATGTTCTGTTAAGCCATGACCAACTTTCCCAAGGCAGAGTGTAGAAGACAGCATGGGAAGTGTATCTAATGAGCTTTTCACTGCATAGCAGTCGCAGAGTTAATGAAAACCCTGGGTAATCATGGCAGCAGGGAGAAATATAGATGTAAGGAGAAAAAAATACCACCAGGGGCAATGCGCTGGGGAGTTCAGTTTTCATTTAGAAACTGAGTCTCTTGGCATTTCACTCACATTTGAGTTTCAGGGTTGGAATGGGGGCGAGGTTTGGGAAGGGGAGGCTTGGGGGGAGGCACAGAGGGGAGCTGGCAAATGCAGCTTGGCATGAAAATGAATTTTGGTTTTTAAAAAAACCACTTCTTGGTGGAGTTGCAGGCCTCCCACAACGTTGACTGCAGGGAATGGGAGACATTGAGTAGCAGGAATGACAGAGAATCTGGGGGCTGCTGTGGGGAAGGTGTAAGAGGGAGTGACAAGACAGTTCAGAGAGATCCATGAGCCTCTAAGGGAGCACAAGCCACTGCCTGAGGGAAGGAACGGAGGGAGGAAGAAAAAGAGAGATCTAGGTACCAGGCAGCCCATCTAAGGAATGAAGCAGCAGATGAGAGGTGGAAGGGAAGGAGAGGGGATGGAAGCAGATGGTGAAATAGCCTCACATAGGAAAGACTCTCCCTCTTGCCCATTCCCCAGGCTTCTCACCTGCCAGCCTCCTTCTTGTCTGCCAAAGGTGGCACCAATGGCATCAAAGCTTATGGAACTTAAGACCGATCTGAGGGTTTGTTGGGGGAGGGAAGGAGGGTGTGATGGAGAGACTGAGATCGCCCACAAACCCATGGGAATCAGGACAGTACCATGGAGTCAGAGGACCTGGGATCAAATTTCCACCTTGGACACATTCTTTTTCCTTTTATGAATCTGTTTCCTCATCTACAGAATGAGGAGGCTGGAGCAGATGGCCTTTGAGGCTTATTCAAGATCTGATTCTATGATTTACCCTGGTCAAATTTCAAAATACACTACAAAATAAATGGTAAATATAAAAATGTCCAGCACTGTGTGTGTGTGTGTGTGTGTGTGTGTGTGTGTGTGTGTGTGTGCACGTGAGCACTCTTGGGATGATAGGGGGATGACATTGGCAATAAGGTATGGTGGAAAAAAGATTGGGTTTGGAGCTACAAATGTTCTGCCTTCAAAAGGGTTGCTTTTGTAGGATGGGGCCATAAAGTTGGAAAGGACCATGTAAACCAGGAGTGGGGATTCTGTGGCCTCGAGGCTACATGGGGCCACATGGATCGAATCAAAGGGCTGTCACACTTGAGGACCTAGAGGGGCACATGTGGCTTGTCCAAGGTCACACAGAGTGTTAAGTGACAGAGCTAAATTTTTGAACCAAATTCCTCTGACTCCAAACCCAGAGCTTCTGCCATTGTACCAGCAGCCAAAACAAGAAAGAATGGCCTTAAGTTGAAATAGATGGTTCCCTTGTAACTGAGCACAAGAACTACTGACAGAGGCAGCATCTTAATCAATCCATTGTCGCACATTTCCTTCATGTCAGAGCGGAGCCGAGCACATTGGATGGGCCTCCAAAGAAAGATTTATGACAGGACCTGGACAAGAGTCCCACCAGATAAAAATTCTAATGATGACCACCATTTACATAGCACTTCATGGGCGTGCCAAGGATAGAGAGAGCACTGGATGTGAGTTAGGAAGACCTGAGTTCACATGTGACCTCAAACACTTAATAGCTGTATGACCTTGGGAAAATAATTTAAAATGTCTGCCTCAGTTTCCTCAACTGTAAAATGGGGATAATACCACCTCTCTCCCAGAGTTTTGGTGATAATCAAATGAGATAACATACACAAAGTGCTTAGCACATAGGAGATGCTATATAAGTGCCAGCTGTTGTTATGATTGTATTATTACTTTAAGGTTTGCAAAATGCTTGACATATCACCTCATTTCATCTTCTCAGCAACCCATTGAGGTAGGGGCTGTTTTTAATTTTCATTTTATAAATGAAAAAACTGAGGCCCAGAGAGATTAAGTGATTTGCCCGGGATCACATGACTAGTAATCACCTGATGAGAGTTTCCAACCCAGGTCTTCCTGGTTCCAATTCCACAACCCTATTGGTCATGCCACAAGACCTCTCAGTGTGATGAGGACCTGTGTGTGGGTAGGTTGTGATCTGCAGCAGTGAAGGGACTATCCACATCAATGAAATCTATAGATCCATGGAAATATGGAAGTATCCCTACTATATGCTCAGCACTGTGGGGAGAAAGAGGAAGGCCCCTGGCCCTTAAGAAGTTCATTTGCAAGGCAGTGTGGTATAGCAAAAGGAGCATTGTACCTGCAGCCAAGAGACCTGCATTTTAATCCTGGATTGAGTCTAACTAGCAAGACCTTGTGACTTTAAGCAAATCTCTGGACCTTGGTTTCCTCACCTGCAAAATGTGAACATTGGACTAAATGATCTATCTCCCTCTTTCCCTCCAGCTCTGGCGCTCTGTGATTCTAATCTCGTCGGGGAGATAAGACTAACACAAGTGAAAACAACAGCAGACAATACAAGACAGGATATAATTAAGTGCTAAATTTTGTGGTACAGACTGTAATTTGCATCCCTGAGGATTTTTGAAAATAGATGGACAACCATCTGTCTTGAGTGGCAGAGGGCAGGCGCCTGACCTGACTAGAGCTGAATACTTCCTCCCAGATCCAGAATTCTGTGGTTCCGAGGTGGGCTCTTCCAGATGATGCAGCATGAACATTGTGTTCAGGGACCATGTCTTGGAGGGGGACGAGACCCTGCAGAGGGTGAGTGGGGATGGGATCAGGAGAGAGAAGGTTTCATGGGTTTGTAGAATAAACTAAACTCATCAGACACTTATTACCCAGTCATTATATGCAAAGTACGATGGATAGGGAGCTGACCCCTAGGTCAGGAAGATCTGAGTTCTACTCTAGACTCTGATGTGTACTGACCCTGTGATCCTAGTCACCTACCCTCTCAGGTATCTCTCTAAGACTATATATGTAACAGAATAGGTGTTGCTCTGCTGAGATAGAGGGGATTCTTCACTGGAGCTCCCTATGCTGATGAAATCATAGAGCTGGGGATACAGATGGGAAAAGGTGACACAGACCTTGGCCTCAAAAAGCTTGCAGTGGACTGGGAGTGGGATAATGAAAGGTAACACAGATAAGTAGAATACACATTAATCAATCAATAAAACACCTACTATGTGCTCTTCTTGTTGTTCAGTTGTTTCAGTCATGTCACACTCTTCATGACTCCATTTTTGAGGGGGTTTCATGGCAAAGATATTGGAGAGGTTTGCCATTTCCTTCTCCAGCTCATTTTACAGATGAGGAAACTGAGGCAAAGAGTGGAGTGGAGTGACTTGTCCAGGGTCACATAGCTAGTAGGTGTCTGAGGCCAGATTTGAACTCAGGAAGAGGAGTCTTCTTGACTTCAGGCCCAGAACTCTATCCGCTGTGCCTCCAGCTGCCCCTACATACCTAGAACTGTGCTAAGTGCTGGGGTTAGGAAAAGAGGCAAAAGACAGTCCCCGCCCTCAAGGAGATTGCAGTCTAATGGAGGAGACAACAAGTAAACAAATATGTACAAAGCAAGCTATTTACAGGACAGATAAGAAATAATTAAAAGAGAGAAGCCACTAGAATTAAGAGGGTTTGGGAAAGGGGTTGTAGAAGGTGGGGTTTTTATATGGGACTTAAAGGAAGCCAGAGAAGTTAGTAGGGACAGAAGAGGTGGGAGAACATTCCAGGCATGGGAGTGTAAGGGCAACCACTCTGGCATACCCAGGATGGCTGTTAGTGCAGATTCTTAGATCTGCTTTACTAAGGAAAGCAACTTAAAATGGGTCAAGGGTCTTCTTTAATTATATAAAAAATACAAAGAGAAATAAAGACCAACAGACAGGGCTCTACTGCCTGAATCAAAGCTTTACATCCACCACTGAATTGAGAGAGCCTTTACCTCCAAGGAGTCGGGGGGTTCTGAACACACAGCCACTCAGAGTCTCGACCAGGGAATCACAACATCTTTCTCATAAGCAAGCCCCCAAGCAAAAGTTCACATCTCAGAATATATACTCTTTAGGTTCAGTACCTAATTAGAAATTAACAAAAGGTGTGTAAGCTTTCCCACAAGCAAGCAAGCTTCCCTTAGTGGGCTCCACATGAGGCCTATTGGTGGGCAAGGAAGATCTTATTTCCCATTAACCACAGGGAGACAGCCAGAGAAAATGCCCCGGGGCTGAGAGATGGAGCATCTTGTTTGTGGAACAGTCAGAAGATCAGTGAATATAATCAAAGCCTGAAAGCAGTAATAGAAGAGGTCACCACTTTAGGTCCCATTTCCTTGGCATGGAAGAAATCAAGCAGAGGGGTGAGAGATTCAAGGAAGAAGGTGAGGCTTCATGGAGGAGAATCCTAGGAACATAAGTCTGTAAAGACCTAGAGGGGAGCTGAGAGACCACCTAGTCCTACTTCTTCATTTTATGGATGAGGAAATAGTGGTTAAACCACCTGCCTAGAGGCACATATGGAATAAGTGAAAGAACCCAGGTACTCTAGACTTAAAAATCCAGCATACTTTCCAGACACCCCATCAGAGGTGGCCCCTAAAGTGGTCCCTGAAGGAAAGGAATGATTTCAGCAGTCAGCAATCAGGAAGGTCCACTCTAGGCATGGGAGACACACCAGGTACAGACACACAGGGGAGGGAGAGGGTAAGCAGGTGCGGTAACAGTCTTCCATTCAAGATGACAGAGTGAGACATCTGAACAAAGTTGGTTTCTAAAAACCAAACAGAAACACTAAAGAAATAAATAATAAACTACATAAGAAAAGTAAAATCAACCAAAATAAAAATGAGTAAAGAGAAGAAAAGTGCCAATACAATAAAAGTGGTAAAAACAACCAAATAGCCTACTACAGATTTGGGGAAATAGCTATGGTTCCACTCTGACCGAAACATAGAGTGAGGATGAAGAGAAGGAAAATGAAATAAAACTGGAAAGGAAAGTTGGGGTTGCATTTTAGAAGGCTTCAAATATCCATCTGAAGGGTTAGTATTCTATTCAGTAGGGAAAGGGTAGCTTCTGAAGGTTTTAAAGTGACATGATCATAACCAAGGGCAGATGTAGGATGGATGTGAGATACTGGAGATGGGCTGACTAGGTCGAAAGTCATTGCAGTAAGATAGGTGATGAGGATCTGAACCATTGTTGTTTGTCCTTCATTTTCAAAAAGGATTGAGGACATCATGATGTGATGAACAATGTCTTAACCTGCATGTGAATTGGATTTCAGTGAGGCAGAGTTACACAGAGTCATCAGTTTCTCTCTTCCAGAATCATCAAAGTCCAGAGGCAGGGGCAGATAACTGCTGATGGCCTGGGATGCAGTGGGTGATCTTGGCATCTTTGATGTCCGACCAAGCTCTAAGTACTCCACAGCACCTCTTCTGTCACTGGAACAAATTGCTCTCATCTGACCATTCCACTGGGGGGAGTCTTCACATGCTTAGGGTACACACCTCCTTGAGGTGTCAAACCCTGACAGATTTTAGGCCCATCAGCTACCCTCAACCTGGTTTAGCCCATCTGCCGAGACTGTTTTACCAGGGTGTGGCTGCTGCTCATGCTTCAGCTTCTTGGAGCCACAGGTGAGAGTTGGGTGAGAGGCAGATCCCAAAGATAGATGAGCAGCCCTGGAAAGGGCTTGGCAAGCCCTCACACCAGAGGGCTAGTCTTCCCTCTAATAATATCAATGGTGATGAATGTAAAATTCTACACTCGGATTAAAAATCCAACTTCACAAATATAGGATAGGGAGGTATAGCTAGATAGCAGTTAAGGTAAAAGAGATTTGGGGTTTTAACATCAATGGAGTTCATAGGAGTCTGCAGTGTGATATGACAACTAAACCAATAGGATCTTGGGCTGCATTAGAAAGGCGTGGATGGCATCCAGAAAATGGCAGTCCCTTGTACCAGCGTACAGTAATGGATCTGGAGTCAGGAAGACTTGCATTCAAATCCTACCTCAGATAGTTAACTACCTTTGGGACCCTAAGCATCATCTCTCAGTCATAGCTCCCTTAGTGTATACATACACTAGGGCAGTGGCCGAAGGAGTAGTGAGGAAGGAGAGGGGTGGGATACAAGAAACCTTGTAGATAGAAGGGATAGGACCTGACGGGTGACCTACTTTTATCAACCATGCTGCTGGGGCTGGCTGAGGGGATACACAGCTTATCTAGAGAGGCAGCACAGGAATCGGAATCAAGATATCAGGGTCATAGAGTCATAGCTGAAAGGGATCTTAAAGGGTACATAGTCCAGTTCTCTCATTTTACAGATGAGAAAACAGACTCAGTAAAGCTGAAGTTTCTTGCTCACAGTCACAGAGCTGAGAAGCATCAGAGTCTGGGTTTGAACACAGGTCTGACTGACTTCAATACAACTCTCTATCCACTGTACCACAACGCTTCTCTGAAAACTAGAACCCAGTCCTCACTCAGTCTTTAACAAGCTGAAGGAACTTGGGTGAGCCCCTTTTCTTCCTCATCAACAAAGTAAGGGAATGAATTACATACTTTCTTTGGACATTTTCCATCCTTGTATCCCTAATGCCCAATATATGCTATGCCTCAATGGTGCCCTCCAACCAAACCCAATTAGGTCCTACCAGGCTCTGTCTTTTCCATTGAGTAAATTAATGCTCAATTTTTCCCTGCTTTTCATCCCAGAGCACTTAGCACAGTGCCTGGCACATAGTAGGTGCTTATTAAAGGTTTATTGGTTGATTGGTAGAAAAGAGAAGGAATAGACCCCTCCTAGAGCTACCACTAACATACAATATGGGACATAGAGCTTTATATAGAGTTCATTTATATAGAGTTCATTACAACATGAGTTCCTTGAGAAAGAGGGATGATTCATCTATTTATTAGTCTTCCTCACCTTCTCCACTCCTCAACCCAGTGCCTCAGACTTTTTGATAGATCAAGGATTTCACTGGTATCTGGAAATCCCCAATGAGGAAACTCTCTCTGGCACCTGCTCCACTCTTCAAAATCTTAGAAAATGGTCTACGTGTCTGAGAGGTGAAATGACTTGGAATGGACAGGAATTAGGTCTTCCTAACTTCCAGACTAAACTCTCTATCTATTATTCCACATTGACTCTCAACTGAGACATACATAGTAAGTCCCTAATAAGTTAATGGATTGACATCAGTTGAATTCATATCATCAGCTGCTGAGCCAGCTGTGGGGCTCCTCCTCTGCTCCAAATGCACTCTCCTGCCCCACCTACCATTCCTGGCCTCGCCCAGTCGAATCTTAATTGAATGCTTATCAGGGACCTTTAATGAATATCTCCAGAGGAAGGATATCAGACTTGTCTTCCACAACACCCAAGGAGGCTGCATTCTGGTGCCCCTTATTCTTTTTTCTCTTCTTGTCCGCAGGGCTGGAGGTCACCTTCTAAAATTGCAAGTCAGTCATTAGTATGGAGGATGAGGTCAGACGGGAGCATGCTTGAAGTCTTTGATAACACAAGAGAAGTGCCAATGCCAATTATTCAAGAACTTTTTGTGCATCAATGATTGCATGCTCATGGCTTTTAATCAGAACAGTGACTGCTAGCTGGGGCCTGGCCAGAGCCGCACGTCAGTGGGGTCTGACTGTCACCATCAGGGAGAGGGAGAGCTAACCGGATAGACAGCCTGCCTGGCAAGCACCGGCTATCCAACTTCAGTGGTTCACCCCTGAAAGCCGCTGATAACCCTGGCTATTTTGGGGACCACCACCTCTTGAGATGCTATCCTCCATGAAGCAACAACCTTTCGGTGGAAAAAAACCTAATGGCACTTCATAAAACTGTTGACGCACTCACGGTAGGAACATGGCATTAAGATCAGGACGAAAATAATCGAGTTCCAGTGCTCATTGTCTTCCTAAACCCAGGCATGGTCTGTGTCCCACGTTTTCCTGGGAAGCTTGCTCCTTCTCTGCACAGATAACATACATGAAGCAGCACGATAAGGTTTGAAATGTCACCTCAGTGGACTGTTGTCAGCCCAGCTCCATGGGGCACAAGGCTGGAGACATTTTTCCCAAATGGAGGTTAGACTCCTCCCACATAATTTTCTGTGACCGGTTCCCTTGATTATGTCATGATACCAGGTTTCCTAAAAGGCCAGTATGAGAGTGCATAACATCTACTACCTGCCCCATTTTTTAATTGTTTCATATATGTAGAGCCTGGCTTTCCAATTAGACTGCTCTTTGAAGACAGGCATTAAGCCATATGCTTCTTGTATAATTACCACATCATGCCTAGCACAATGTGAGGCACATGGAGAACATGGTATAGTAAAAAGGAGCCCTGGGCCTTGGATTCATAGAACCCAAGTGCAAATCCTGACTCTTCCACTTCCCACCTGTATGACTATTAGACAAGCCACTTCTCTGGGACTCAGTTTCCTCATCTGTAAAGTGGAGATGTCAGATTACATTGCCTCAAAACTTTCAATATATAATCCTATCATCCGGCATCATCTAGATTTTGTGAACACTTTTGGACGAATGTATGGAAGACTCAGTCCATGTTCTTGGGCAGAGTCTTGTCCTTCTAGCAGAGGAGAGTCACAGAACCATAACATTAGATGCATTCTAAGGCCTCTAACTACACAGCTATATATGTGTAATGCCATTTGAACCAACATGTGAAATAGCCAAAGGGAGCTTTAGACATCTGGTCTAATGCTTACCGTAGGTCCCCCATCCCATTGCAGCACTTAGGCTAATTAGAGAGATATGAAATAACCAAACAGTTGTTCTGTGTCATTCCCCTGCTCAACGCCCTTCAGTAGCTCCCTACTGCCTCCCAAATAATGGACAGACTCTTTAGTCTGGCATCAAAGGTCTTCTGAAGTCAGGTTCCAGCTTACTTTACCAGGATTTCCTCACACGACTCTCCCCTCACATACTTTGTGAACCTTCCAAGCCAGACTACTTTCAGTTAACCTGACAACCTCCCCTTGCCCACCTCTGTGGATTTGCTCATGCTGTTCTTTATTCTTAGAATACCTCCTCAGCCGCCCACCCACCCAGGCTCTGATTGGTAAAATCCTGGCTATCCTCCAATGTCCAAGGTCAATGTTACCTTCATAAAAGCTCACTGTGATCTTTACATCTTCAGCTCACCTCTGTCTTTTATTTGTGTTTCTCCTGTTTGTATCTTGGTTATTTCTGTATGCGTATTGTCACTTCTGGGGCAGCTAGGTGGCTGGGCTTGAAGTTGGGAAGACTCATCTTCCTGAGTTCAAAATCGGCTTCAGACCCTTACTAGCTGTGTGACCCTAGGCAAGTCACTTCACCCTGTTTGCCTCAGTTTCCTCTGCTGTCAAATGAGCTTGAGAAGGAAATGGCAAACCACTTTAGTATCTTTGCTAAGAAGACTCCAAAGGGGGTCACAAAGAGTCAGACTCAACCAAAAGGACTGAAAAACCACAAAATGGCCACTTCTACAGCAGCAGCTAAGTGCTGCAAGTGGATAGAGAGGTAGACTTGGAGTCATCAAGACCTGAGTTCAAATTCAGCTTCAGACACTGATTGGCTATGTGACCCTGGCCAAGTCACTCAACCTCTGCTTGCCTCAGTTTCCTCATCTGTAAAACTGAGATAATAATAGCACCTACCTCCAAGGGTTATTGTGTGAATCAAATGAGATAACATTTTAAAAGTACTTTGCAAACCTTTAGCACCATATAGCTTAGCTATTATTCTGATTACAGGTTACTGATCCCCCTATAGCAAGCTCTTCAACTGCAATGGACTGCAATCTTACCCATCTCTGTATCCTCCCCCTCTCCCCAGTGCCCTATACCTTGTTATGCTGTAAAGGTTTGTTAAATTGAATGGAATTGTTATAGAGGAATAAATTCAAACTATTGCATGTCAACTCCCAATTTTCTGCACTAATGAAGAGAAGCTGAGTTGTGGATAATCTCAAACAATGAAAAAATATTTCTATTTGGTTTGGAAATAACTTGTGCATTTACCTCTTGCTACGGGTATATCTATGTGAGGATGTTCTGGGAGGTGAGCTCTGAAGCTCCAACAGAAGAGTCAGTCAGAGGCAAAGCCATTCGGCCTTCTCTACTAGCCCCAGGCTTAACTGCCCCTGCCTGACTCCTCTCCAGAAGTCTTCTGGGAAAGGATGGGCTCCTTTTAAAGAATGGTACAAGGAGGGAGAGGTGGGCCACAAAGGGCCTCTCTGAGGAGCTGCAGGTTGCCTCACACAGTAAGAGCAGAGAGATCAGATATCGCCAAAGCAAATAATTAGGTGGGGTAGGAGCTTTCAAGTCAATTGAAAGGGAAGCAAGATTTTTCTGGAGATAGGCCAAAAGATACTGGAAGGGACTTCCTGAGAGGGGGGAGCTAGAAGGTGAGGTAGGGCAGTATTCTAGGCAGAGGAAAAGACAAGTGTCACATGCTTGGGGGAGGCGGGGTGGAGGGACCCTCCCTGCCCAGCTTCTTGCTCTCTTGGCTTGCTTAGACATGCCTTGCTTCCACCCTGTGTCACCTAGTTGTCTTTGTTGTCGCTGTTCAGTCATTTTCGGGCATGTCAGACTCTTCATGACCCCATTTGGGGTTTTCTTGGCAAAGATACCAGAGTGGTTTGCCATTCCTTCTCCAGTGCATTTTATACAGGGTGTTCCTAAAGTCTGGACACAGAAGCAAAAATGAGTATTTTCAAGAAATGAAATGAATGAAATTTTCGACAACATTTTATCTAATTGGAATATTAACAAATAACATCTTCGATATGATTTCCATCATTTCTGATGCAAAGGTTGATGTGATTTGCAAGATGCATGTGAACTCGATGCAATAACTCCACATTTCCTATGTTTCCAGACTTTAGGAACACCCTGTATATGAGGAAACTGAGGCAAACAAGGTGAAGTGACTTGCCCAGGGTCACACAGGTAGTTAATGTGAGGCCAGATTTGAACTCATGAAGATAAATCTTTCTCAGTCCAGGCCTGGCACTCTATCTACTGTGTGACCTAGCTGTCTAAGTGGCATCTATTGGATGTTTTTTTTTTTTTTTTATCCACTGAGCTAGGTAACACAGTGGATTCAGGAAAACCTAAGTTCAAATGCAGCTTCAGAAACTCATTAGCTGTTTGCTAATCAGTTGTTACTTGCATGATTGTTGGGTAAGTCACCTTCTTTCAACATATAATCCTATGATCCAGCATCATCAAGATTCTGTGAACAACTTTTGGATGAATGTATGGAAGACTCAGTCCATGTTCCTGGGCAGAGTCCTGTCCTTCTAGCAGAGGAGAGTCATGGAACTATAAGATTAGATGCACTCTAAGGACTCTTTCTCCTCCAGAGCCCACTGGGTCCAGGGGCAAGATATAGATCAGGACAACTGGAGATGGTCATACAGTCCATGGGGTCACGAAGAGTCAGATGTGACTGACCAACATGTTCCAGGCACCGTGTTAGGCCCTAGGCAAGTCACTTAAACCTCTGATTATCTCAGTTTCTTTGTCTATAAGATAGGAATAATCATAACAGCACCTCTCTCCCGAGGTTCAAATGATATAATATTTGTAAATCACTCAGCACAGTGCCTGGCACATAGTAGGCTCTATATAAAGGCTTATTCCTTTCCCCTAGATGAAGGAACAGAAACCAGAGATGCAGGTAGAGAAGGAAGATGGAACAGACAGGGCTAGAACAGGGAAAGGAGGCCACTGGGGGAGGGGGTCAGTCCATGTGTCTAGATGTGTGGCTGGTGCTCCCAGATCCTTAGACCATCCTCATAGATGACAAACAGCGGGGCTAGAGCTCGGAAAGGAGGGTGGGGTGAGAGTCAGTTTGCTCAGAGGTCATGACCATTGCTCAGCAACTCACTTGTAATTTATTGACTTTGAGAGATACTTAGATCATTGAGAGGCTAAGTGAGTTTCCTGTGGTCAAAGAGTATGTGTCAGGTAAAGGACTTGAATCTAGGTCTTCCTGACGCCAAGGGAGCTCTCTGTTTTCTAAGACAGGAGTCTTCAACCTGGAACAAGAGACCCTCAGGGGTACTTGTCAAGGGAGTATGGGGAATATTTTGCAAATAATGACTAAATTATCTTATTGAAATATTACAAAAGTAGCAGTCCTATCAGCGGAAATGATATTATATACCAAATAAAATTTTCCATATGAAAAATTAATCTCTTAATTTTGTTTCTGATGTGCCATTATGCATGGTAAACTCTAGAATTGATTCTTTTCCTATTGAATAGGTGGAGGAAGCTTTATGGCAAGCCAAGGTGCACAAGGTTGGGAACCCTAGCTCTAGGCCGAGTTGCCTCTCAAGGAGTCTAAATGACTTGTCAGAGTCAACCAATCAATCATCGAGCATTTATTAAGTCCCTATTATGTTCTAGGCCATTCTTGGATCACTGCCTTGTTGTGGTGGAGGGGCCTGTGTAGCTCAGTGAAACGATGAGCTATGCTGTGCAGGTTTACCCAAGACAGGTCATAGTGGAGAGTTCTAACAAAAGGTGATCCACTGGAGAAGGAAGTGGCAAACCACTTGTTTTAACAACCCAGCTAGCAGCTTCGGTGGGGGCATAAGATCCCTCCCCCACAGCCGGCACCCAGGGGGCTGCCGGGACCCAGGAGGCTGCCAGGACCCAGGAGGCTGCCAGGAAAGCACAGGTTCTTTTTATCTGCTTAAACAAGAAAAGCACGGTGAAGGGGTTGACCAGCTTACTTTAATCCAGCATTCAGTTAGCATACAGACAACATTCATTTAGTTCAGGGGAAAACACCAGCATTCAGTTAGCATTCATTTAGTTCAGGGGAGCATACAGACAAGCATCAAGAGACAGACCAAATACAGATTCATTGACTTACTTCAGGGGAAAAAACCAGCACCCTGAGGTTCAAAACATTCATTTAGTTTGGGGGAAAAAACAAACCAGCACCCTGAACCTCAAAACCAAAATACAAACAAATTACAAATATCAACAAACAGACCCAACACAATTCATAGTTACCAACATCTGGGCTCGGCCCGAGAGCAAGGGCTGGCCCAGAGTCACGCTTGCTTGCCGCTGCTCCCACACCAACCGGAAGAGGAAAGAGAGAGCTTCAAGCTGTCCTCTCCCCTCTTATAGAGTTTTTGATATCATCAAGCGCCGCCTGAATGACCAGGGCCGATTGGTTCTTGACTTGGCCCCTCCCCCTAGGGTAGACCAGGTTCTGGAGCTAACACCTCCCCTCAGCCAGCCCCATGACTCGTCACACAGGAAGTTCTGATTCCTGGTATGGTGGCTGGACTTCCTGCCCCAGAAGAGGAAACCATAGCGTCCAGAGGCTCAATGAGGTAAGCTGAGTCACTCAAAGGAAACAAAGGCCATTCTGGTTACACTCCACCCCTTGTGTTCTAGGATACACCACTCCAGTATCTTTGCCAAGAAAACCCCATGGACGGGGCCTGCTGTGCTATGGTCCATAGTTATTGTTGTTTGTCCTTCCTTCTCAAAGAGGACCATGACATCAGGAAGATGATGCCATGACATTCAAGTGAATTGGATTTAAGTGAGGGAGGGCTGTGCAAGGTCACCAGCCTCACCTTCTCCTCCAGAGCCATCTGGGTCCAGGGGCCAGATATAGATCAGGACGACTGGAGATGGCCATATGGTCCAAGGGGTGACAAAGAATCAGATGTGACTGACCAACATGTTCCAGGTACCATGTTAGGCCCTAGGCGTACAAAACAAAAAATGAGATAATCCCTACTCTCAGGGAGTTTACATTCTAATGGGCAAAACAACTTGTATACATCTAAGGATATACAGAATAAATGCAAAATGGATACACGGTAGTTAAAACAAGGTAGTTATGGAGGGAGGGCACCAGCCAGGTGGGAGTGGGGTGGGGGAAAGGATCGGGAAAATCTCTTCAGTGTTTGAGCAGTTTTTAAAGGAAGAGAAAGGTTAAATGAGGTAATGATGCTGAAGAACTGCACTGGGGGACATGGGGACAGTAGGAGATAGGAGTGCTCTGTGGGAGGGACAGAGAGAAGGCCAGATTGGTTGAACCATAGAGTGAAGAAGGGGAGCAATGTATAATGAGGCTGGAAAAATATTTTGTTTAGTTATTTTCAGTGGTATCCAACTCTTTGTGACCCCCTTTGGTGTTTTCTTGGCAAAAATACTAGAGTGGTTTGACATTTCCTTCTCCAGATCATTTTACAGATGAGGAAACTGAGGCAAACAAGTTTAAGTGACTTGCCCAGGGTCACACAGCTAAAAAAATATATTAGGTCAGATTTAAACTCAGGTCTTGACTCCAGGACCAGTACTCTATCCATTGGGCCACCTGGATGCCACCTAGCTGTCCCACTATGCCCCTACTATGCTAGATGGCATAGTAGACAGAACTCATCAGGAAGACCCAAATTCAAATCCTATACCAGACCCTTATTGTGTGACCCTGGACAAGTCACCTAACTTCTATCTACCTCAGTTTCCTTATCTATAAAATGGAGATTATAATAGTCCCTACCTCCCAAGGTTGTTGCCAGGATGAAATCAAATATTTCTTAAATGTTTTGAAAACCTTAAAGTGCCATATGATAACTAATAGCTAATAATAATAGTTGACATTTATATAGTGCCTACTATGTGCCAGCTTGTGCTGAACACACAATTATCATCTCATTTGATTATCTCAAAACAACCCTGGGAGGTAGGTGTTATCTCCATTTTGCAGACGAGAAAACTGAGGCAAACAGGATGAAGTGACTTGCCCAGGGTCACACAACTACTATCTGAAGCCAGATTTGAACTCAGGAAGATGAATCTTCCTGACTTCAGGCCCATTCAGTGTTCTATTCACGGTGCCACTTAGTGGCCATAAATATAAATATTAATATCTATGTATCTATCTATCCTAGTTGCTATTATTTTAGGGCAAAAGGGAGCCTCAAGAATTTATTGAGGTGTTGAGTGACACGGTCCAATCTGTGCTTAAGAAAAATTACTCTGGCAACTGTGTAGAGAGGATGGGCTGGAAAGGGGAAGGAAGGGTAGTAGAGAGAACAATTAATTAGGAGACCATAGCAATAGTCTATGTATCACCCAGCTTGTAAATGGCAGGCATGAGGGTTCTTGCTCACCTGAGTTTGATGCGTGGTTTCTGGGCTGCCTTACGGCTCTGATATTCTATGACTCTAAGCCAGGTCGTCTGACCCCGGATCAGTGATCTTTGCAGCATATCACCCCAAGACTGATGCCAGAGATTAGACAGGCAAAGGGAGCTAGCTAGCTGCCTCCAGGATGCTGGGATGCGCTGCCCTCCCCACCTCCCAACATACAGAGACACACACACACACACACACACACACACACACACACACACCCTACCTTAGAAGCCTCCCCCCTTCAGAGATAAATCCGTGTAAACCTTCCGTCATTGGGAATCCCCGTTCTACCTGACCGGCTCACCCACCACACACACACACACACACACACACACACACACACACACACACACACACACTCACAAATTGGCCGCCGTCTCCACTCGGCTTGCGATGCCCCTGGCTGCAAGCCAAAAGAATACCTCCATAGCACACACCCTGAACCCTCCCCCTAACTCCCCACTCCCTTCACACACAGATCTCGATCCCTGTCTAAAACACACGGAGACCTGGGACTCCCCCTCCCTTCCCACTAGTGACAAATACCTCCCCAGACCTCAGCCTCCTTCTCCAGCCACCTCATACCTCTTTCGGCGCCTCTTTTTCCCACGCATCATCCCTAGCCCTCAGTCCACCTCCTGCCCATCCGTCCCTTTTCACCTTAGTCCTGTTTCTCTTCTATTCTCCCCCAGACCTCGGCCCTACCAAACCCCTTCCCGGCCTCTTGATACCCCAGAAGCCGAGACCTTTGCCTGCCTCCTCCCAGTATAAGCAAACCTGCTGCCCCTTCCCACTTACCTCCCCTTCCACCGCGCCCCCCCACCCCGCCCGCAGCACAGGCTGGGACCCACCCCCAACGCGAGCCCCACGGTTATCCCCCGCCCCGCCAGGACCCCGCCCTTATGCTGCCACTTCTAGGAAGCGTCTCCGCCCCGCGTCTCCGCCCCGCGTCTCCGCCCCTCCTCTCCGGAGTCCCCCAGTCCATCCGCTTACACCCGGCTGGTTCGGTCTGCAAAGGGAAGGTGGCTGGAGCTGGGGAAATTTGATTTTCCCGCAGCCCGGCTGCCTTGGAGCAGAGGAGGCGGCGCTCTCAGCCAGTTTCCCAGCCCAGCTCGCCCGCTTGGAGACTAGAGGGAGGCGAGCCTTGGAGCCCGACCACGCAGCCACCTAGATCCCTGCGTCCCCCACTTATTCAGCTCGGTTCTCCCTTTCTTCCTCCTCCGTCCCGCCCTCTCCGCTCTCCTACTCTCCCTTTTAACCCCCCTCTTCCTGTCTTCCTCTCCAACACCCCTCTTCCCATCTCTCTCTCCAGCAGCCCTCTCCTCATCTCCTTTGCGCCCCTCTTTCCATCTCCCCTTTACCTCTTCTGCCTCCCCTTCTTGCTCCCCCTCCCCGTTCCCCTTTCGCATCCTATACTATCTCTTATCTCTCTCTGTCTCCTTCTCCCGGTCTCTCTCTTTCCACTCCCTATCCCTGCCTCCCTCTCCCCATCCCTACCTCCCTCTCCCCATCTCCTCCCCACCCATTTCCCCACATCTCTCTTTTTCTTCCTCTCCCTGCTGCTGCCCTCTCCTCCTTTCCATCTCCATATCCTCTGTTCTTCTCCCTTCTCTTCATTTCTCCACTTCCCCGCTTTCTCTCACTTCCCACGCCCCTTCTCTCCCTCCTTTTCTCTTCTCTCTCCTGCCCATCGTCCCCGAGTTGGGGGTGAACTCAGCTGCCCACCGCGTGCCGGTTCCGCCCTACTGGGATCCCCAGAAGAAGCCCCTAAAGGCTTCATTTTGCCCGCCCCCCGGAGGAAGGGGGCAGTAGGAGTGGGTGGGTGGGCAATCGTGCTGGGGGCTTAGCCGGGCAATGGAGCAGCCGGAGGATATGGCGTCAGTGAGTGAGTTCGACTCCCTGGCAGGCAGCATACCAGCCACCAAGGTGGAGATCACCGTGTCCTGCAGGTGAGTGGCCAGGGCTCCCCGAAATGAGTAATAACGGGGCTTCTCCGCTCAGGGTACTGAGAGACTCTTTCAGCTCTCTTGGGTCCTATCTCTCAGTCCTAGGCAGGACCTTTTCCCTCTGTCCCTCCACGGTTGTGTGAGTATCCCCACCACACCTACTCCCTAAAGCTGAGTCCCCTAGGAACTCATATGTCTTTCCTCTTGGATGTGCTAAACCTCTGCTTTTCCCAGTCCTAATCCCACCCCCACCCAGTTTTTCCATATCCCCTTCCCAGCCCTTAGTTGTGAGACCTGCTACGTGGGATGTGTTGTGGGATGAGGGGAACCCAGGTACAAAATAATGCTTTAGGAGTGAGGGTAGCCCAGATCAGATCAGGAAAGTTTGTACTCTGTTATGACTGTATAGGAAGCTAGAAAAAAAATGAGGAGGAGAGAGGGCAGGTACCTGAGGAAGGGAAATGTACCGTGAAGCCTGGGGAGATGAAACTCTTGATGCTCAGCCTGGTCTTCTCTTCATAAATCTAGGGTCTACTCAAGGTTTGTCTTTGAACTGTCCCCTCCCCCACCCCAATGTGAAGTTGATGGTTTCTTCCTAGCATCCTGAGCTTCTCCATTTTATGGCCCTTAGTGACTCTCCAGTCTCCCATGTCCCATTCATATTTGTTTTGGCATCCCTTCCTACATCAACAGCTGTTCTCTGAAAAAGAAGACTGATAAACTCCTTCCCACTGAGGTGCAAATGGCTGACAAAAGAAGACTGGCCATTAACTGGGATCACAGTCTTTAACTAGAAGGATGGAATTTCTGGTAGAAGCCAGAGGATGAAAAACATTTTTTTTGTCCTTCTTCCTAAATCACACTGTGACATTATGGAAGCATCACTTAAGATCAAGGCCAGCCTTGTTCTTGTGCCTACAAGGTTCTTGAGTCTATCAGAGAAGTGGCCTCACCTTAGGACAGCTTACGGTGAAGAAAGCTGCCTGGCAGAACAATGGCTTCCAATCCAGCTACTCCACCAGCATTTGGAAAATATGGTGGGAATTGTAGGGGTCCTGGTGTGTGTGTGTGTGTGTGTGTGTGTGTGTGTGTGTGTGTCCTGCATTCTGCCATGTATCCAGTAGAGTTATCCCTATGGCTTTGGTCCCCACTTCATATCAGTCATATTCTAATCTAACACCCTTATCCCTAGAATTCCCTCAGAACCCTCTCCCTAGTCATCTTCATGTCACTTCCTCCTGTCTCCTTCTACCTTCCAGAAGTATAGGCATTATGTAGATAGTAGGAAGAATGTTGTTTGAAGGAAGGGGCTAACCCTGTGAATGGGAGAACCTGGCTTATCCTAACCCTTTGGAGTCCTATAGCCTAGGAAGGGAGAAAGGGAAGGGCTAGTGGGAAGTCAGTCTGGTGTGAGGATTGTGGGTGCCATCAACCTTATCTAGGCCTTCATCACGTCCCAGATCCTGTAAAACAACCTTCACATACTCCTCTCCCCTTCCATTGCATCCTACACACGGCTGCTAGAATGGTCTTCCAACACCATTTCCTTCATATCATGATCCTGCTCCATGACTCTCTATTGCTAATTATGTGAAATCTCACCTGCTCAGCTGGATTCAAGGCCCTTCTCAAAATCTCCATATTGCATTATTCTTCTTTATCATTGTGCCCTCCACCATTCATTCACTCAATATGAACTGGAGTGCCTGTTCTGTGAAAATGGATGTGATAATACCTGCCTCCTTGTCTTGGTAGAGTATGTGCCATCTCTATAACCTCTCCCTAAAATGAACCCCTGATTCCTCCCTGCTCATTCTTGCCTTCTCCCCTTCTTAAAAACCAAGCCCAATAGTTCCTTCTATGAAGCTTTCCTTCATAAGTAGCACCCAAATTTATCCAATCTTCGTTCTGTACTCCCTTGGCCCTTAGAATCTTGGAATTCTAGATGGCTAGAGCTGGAGAAATAGGAGGGACTTTAGAAACTATAGAACCCAGAGTTCTTAATCTCTTTTGGATTATGGGCCACTTTGGCCAGCTAGGGAAACCTATGATTCCCAGAATAATGTTTTTAAAGGCATAAAAAATACATAAGATTTCCCAGAAAACAAATTATATTGAAATGCAATTATCAAAATATATTAAAAATATAAAAATTTCACAGACCCTAGATTAAGAACCTCTGATCTAACATAATCCCTATCATTTTATAGAAGAAACTGAGACCTAGGGAATGACAAATGGCTAGCTCATAGCTGGTCAGTTTGTAGGAGAGTATGCTTCAGGCAGCTAGGTGGTACAGAAGATAGAGCACTAGACCTGGAGTCCAGGAAGACCTGAGTTCAAATTTGACCTCAGACATTTACTAGCTGTGTGACCCTGGGTACCCTGTTTACCTCGGTTTCCTCTTCTGTAAAATAAATTGGAGAAAGAAATGGCCAACCACTCTAGTGTTTTTGTCAAGAAAACCCCAAATGGGGTCACCAAGAGTTAAATGACTGAACCGAAAAATCCTTTATGCACTTGGTAATGAATATTGCTTGTTAATTCCCTTCAGATATTCTTTCTGCGTATGTTTAATTTCCTCCAAATCGATTGTGGGTCTCTTGAGGACAGGGGCCACCTCCCCATTATGCTTATTCATTCTTATGAACTCACTCAGTTCATGCTGTTTGTTGTCAGTAGAATTAGGTCACATGATCACAGGTAACCTATTCAAACCCTCTAACGTCCCCTCTCCCTCCAGCCTTCCCCCAATCCTGCCATTTTACTAATGCAGACTCTTCAGCCCAGGGAGGCAAGATGACTTGCCCAAGATTATACAGGTAGTACATAGCAGAGCCATGATTCAAAATCATGTCCTCTAACCCCCAATCCAGTACTGTTTGCATTAAACACTACAGCTTCTACCCTGTCTCCAGAAATGCCTTCACCCTAGGAACTCGAGAGGCAGTGGAAAGACCACTAGTTCTTGAGATAGAGGGCTTGGATTCAAATCCTACTTCTGTCACCTACTGCTTGAGTGACCTTAGGCAAGTCACTTAACTACCTGAAGGCTTGGTTTCCTAATTTGCAAAATGGGGGCAGGGGTTTGGATTAGATAATCTCTAAGGTCCCTTCCAGTTTTAAATATGTGATCCTATGGTCAGTCTTTTTGAGCTAGAATGCCTTGGGGAGAGAACTTTCTCCCAGGTGCCAAGGTCCCCGGGGATGTGGTCAGAGGAGCACTAATAAAGGAGCAGCTAGGTGGTACAGTGGTTAGAACATCATTTTCCTGAGTTCAGATCTGGCCTCCAACACTTCCTAGCTGTGTGACCCTGGGCAAGTCACTTCACCCTGTTTGCCTCCATTTCCTCATCTGCAAAATGAGCTGGAGAAGGATGGCAAACCACTCCAGTATCTTTGCCAAGAAAACCCCAAACGAGGTCACAAGAGTCGGATGTGACTGACTGAACAACAACTAATAAAAGAACTGAGCAGAGACAGAGTGGGGATGGGACATGGGACCTTCTTATTTCTGCTTTTAAGAAATTGAGCCATAGCTTGGAGAAGGTGTTTAGGGGTGAGGATAGGAGCACAGAAGAGAGGAGAGAGTAGCACGATGCTAGGGGTGGGCTTGGAATTTAGAACCACATCTTCCTGCCTCATTCAGGTGTCTGGGTCTCTTTGTTGGTGGTTTTATGTGAGATAGGGAAGAAAGAGTGGGGAGTGGGATAGGAAATGCTGGGCAGCACTCAAAGGCGTCTCTTCCGCTTGGCCCACATGCCATCAGATGGTACTCCTGGAGGAGCAGTGCTTCCATGGTACTTGTAGAGAAGAAAACAATGTGTGTGTATGTGTATGTATGTGTGTATGGGTGTGTGATGTATATGTAGTGTGTATATGTCATGTGTATGTATGTGATGTGTATGTATGTGTATGAGATGTGTGTATGTGTGTGATATGCATGTATATGTGTGTGAGATGTATGTATGTGTGTGAAATGTGTGTGTGTGAGTGAGATGTGTGTGTGAGATATGTGTGTGTGTGTGATGTGGGCATGTTTTCTTCCCTAGAGCATCATCTATGACACCAGGCTGATAGGTTGGGAATGGGAGGAGAGGTAACGGTCTTGTTGGGGCGAAGTGAGGAGAGGAGAGAAGATCGGAAGGCTAGAGATTGGAGGTAGGGAGCATCTTGCCCTTGGTGCTGAGGTTTAGAGGTAGGGAGGGCTTTTCCAGAGTGGGAAGCTGGTCACATTTGGAACCAAATGTTCTAAAGAAAACAATTGTAGTCATGGATAACCTGGGCATGAGATTTAGCGCTGGAAGGAACCTTTGAGACCATCCAATCCAACCTGAGAGATGAGGAAACCAATGCCTAGGGAAGAGAAATGACTTATTCAAAGTCAGTTTCAGAGCCAGAATTTGAACCCTGGTCCTCTGACTTCAGATTCCTTGTCCTTTCTACCCATGATTTCCTATTCAATAGCTAACTCCACTTCACAGGTTCATGGCATCATAGATTGATAGGGGAAGGGACTTTAGAGGTTATTGAGTCTAACCCCTTCATTCTACTCTGAGACCCAGAGAGTGAAGTCACTTGCCTTAGGTGACAACAGGCAATGAGTTGCAGAGTCAGGATTTGAATCCAGGTCCTCTGACCCTTAATCCTCAACCCCTTCCCCTACACCGCACACTGTCTCTTACCATGTTTCACAGGCTCCGCCTGGATCTGCTTTTTACTAGTCATAACCAGCCATCATCTAAAGGCACATGAGGTTGTTTGCTCGCGTTGTTTGTTTTTCACATTTTTACTATTTAAAACTTTAAAAATTTTTATATCACATTTATTTCCAAATATATCCTTCTCCCTCGCCTACCTGGTGTAGCAACCTGTTTTTAACAAAGATTGAACTAGAAAGGGAGAAAAAAAGGTAGCTTAGTAAACTAGCCAACACATTGATTTTCTGACAGTGTATACGACGTTCCACACCCGTTGTCCTCCAACTGTGAAATGAAAAGTCTCTTTCTGGTGGGGGGCGGGGGGAAAGAATGATCCTTGACCCTGCCTAATTCTAGAGGTCTGTATGCTGGATGGGGAGAACCTGGTAGTGGAGGGAGAAGGTAGGGCCACTTCCGAGACCCAATTCAATTAACATACATGATCAGTGATGGGGCAGCTCGGTGGATAGAGTGCTGAGCCTGGAGTCAGGAAGACCTGAGTTCAAATGTAACCTTACTAACTGTGTGATCCTGGGCAAGTCATTTAACCTCTGTTTGCCTTGATCTACTGGAGAAGGAAATGGCAAAACACTTTAAAGAACACCCCACAGACAGTAGGGCCCACAGGGTCACGAACAAATGTGGATGGAATCCTTTCAGGCGCTGGGAAGGACACAAAGCCCCTCTTTTCCTAGAGCCTATGGATGGGCAGGAGAACAAGACACAAACCAAAGTAACCATAGTACCTGAAGCAATGAGGGCAAGGTCTCATGGAAGATCACTCGGCGTGGAATCCGGAGATGCAAAGCTGAATCTCAGTGTGGCCGCTTAGCCTAAATCTCAGGGCTGATAGTGCCTGCCCTGCCTAGCTCACAGGCTTGTGATGGGTCAACCTCAGAGCCCTACAGAAATGTGAATTGTTCTGATAAGAGGCAGTGTCGTAGAGAAGGGAGAACATCGGAATGATTTCAGATTTGGAAGGAACCACAGGTGCCATTTGGGTAGCCAGGTGGTGCAGTGGATGGAGCCTGGGGTCAGGAAGACTCATCTTCCTGAGTTCAAATCCAGCCTCAGACACTCTCAAGCTGTGTGACCCTGGACAAGTCACTTAACCTTGCCTGCCTCGGTTTCTTCATCTTCTCAAATGAGTGGAGAAGGAAATGGCAAACCATTCCCTCCTTCCCAGTAAAGCCAAGAAAACCCCAAATGAGGTCATGGAGAGTCAGACATGACTGAACAACAACAAACAAATACCAATTAACCCAAGAGGAACCCCCTCCACAATATCCCCATCAAATGGGCATATCCAGCCTCTACTTTTAGACCTCTAGGGACGGGGAATTGACTGTTTCTAAAGATGGCCTATTCCATTTCTGAGTTATTATTTGTAAAGCACTTATTTAGCACAGTGCCTGGCACTCAGTAGGTGCTTAGTACATGCTTGTTCCCTCCTCTCCCTCCTCCCTTTTATACATCTCTAATCTTAGAACTTTTTGTTGGTCTCCCATTTCTTCTAGCCTAAGTTCCCCTCTATGGAATTTCCACCTATTTTTCGTAGCTCTGCTCTGTAGGACTAAGCAAAACAAATCTTATCCTTCCTTCATTTGTTGTTGTTCAGTTGTTTTCAGTCATGTGACTCCATTTGGGGTTTTCTTGGCAAGGATACTGGAGTGATTTGCCATTTCCTTCTCTAACTCATTTTACAGATGAGGAAACTGAGGCAAGTAGGGTGAAGTGACTTTCCCAGGGTCACACAGCTAGTGAGTATCTGAGGCTGGACTTGAACTCAGGAAGAAGAGACTTCCTGATTCCAAGCCCAGTGTTCTATCCACTGTGCCACCTAACTGCTCCCCTTCACTCACTAGCCCTTTATAAACTTGAAGGCAAGTATACGATGTCTATTCCCCCCCACCCCTTTCTAACTTCAGGCTTAACATAATAATAACTGACATCCATAGAGAGAACTTTAAGGCTTACAAGATGCTTTACATACATTGACTCTTAAGATCCTTATAAAAAGCCTGGGGAGGAAGGCATATTGATATTATTGCCGTTTTATGAAGAAACCAGGACTTAGACGTAGAGGGACTCACCCAGGATGGTGTGTTCAGCAGATGTCAGCGGCATAGATGTGCCTCTCATCAAGACTTGCACCCAGTGAATTTTATTTATTTTTTATAAGATGAACATTCATCAAATACACAGTCATAAAAACATAGTTTTTATTAATCAAAACAATTTTGAAAAATTGGTAATAGTAAGATTCAAACCCAGATAGTTCCTCACTTGAGGTCCAGTGCCCTGTTGTCCCATGCTGCTTTCCTTGCTTTAGGCGATTCTTTTTTTTTAATTAAAAAATTTTTTAGGCAGTTCTTTAGACAAACAGTTCTTAAAAGCATGGTTCAAGGATTCCTGGGAATCCCTAAGATCCTTTCAGGGGGTCCAGGAGATCAAAACTATTTTCATACTAACACTAAGATGTATGTGCCTATTAAAATAATCCTCACTTTTCCAACCACATATCTGTGTGAGACCAGATTTTCTTCATATACTTCAACCAAAACAACACATCACAACAGATTGAATATGGAAACAGACAGAAAAAATTCAGTTGTCTTCTATTAGGTCAGGCATTAGAGATTTGTAAAAAAGATGTAAAACAATGCTGCTTTTCTCTTGAAATCTTTTTTATTTTGGAAAATATGTTTATTTTTCATAACCTCTATACGTAACTATGCAATAGATTTATTTTAAACAAATGAATACATATTTTTAAAATTGATCAGTTTAAATATAGTAAATATTGATACATAAAACCCACATAAATAAAAGCTCTTTGGGGTCTTCAATAATTTTTATGAGTATAAAGGGTCTTAAGACCAAAAAGTCCGAGAACCTCTGTCTTAGGGCATAGTTTCTAGCCCCCGCCTATTGTAATCACTCTCCTTTGGACATTTCCAAGCTGCCCAATGTTTTTCCTAAAATGAGTTACAAGACCTGACTCTGACACTAGCTGTGTGATCTTGTGAAAGCCATACCTGTCCTGGCCTCAGTTTCCTATCTGTAAGAGCTAATACTTGCACTGACAGTCATTGTGTGGAGAGTTAGTTGTCAGCTGCAAAGCTCCAGTAAGGTAAGCTATTGTTATAAATGGTTGTAATTTCTTAGCACTAGGGCTCAGGGAAGAGATTTTCAGGCAGGCTGGCCCTTAGGATTACACCAGGGAGATAGCTAGCCTCCTCCCCATTCATGTAGGCTCGTTGGCCTCTTTCTCCTGCCTTCACAGACAGTCTCGAGCTGTTTGGCCAAGCGTCCATCTTTGAGATGAGCAACCTGAGCAGGAGGGTGAGCAGCCCAAAGAACTCTGAGGCAAAGGAGAGGAAAATATCCAAACAGAAACCTGGCCTGGGAAGAATTCCTTGTCTGCTCCCATTCCCCAGGGTTAGGGTTAGGGTTAGGGTTAGGGTTAGATTTTCAAGGTGGCATTACATGGTTCTAATTCTTGTTCTTTTGGTGTGTGTGGAGAGCTGGGGGAATGGGTTGGGAGGCTAATCCTTTGGGGGCAAAGCACTGGGGAGGAGGGCAGTGTTACTTAAGGGGGTTCTAGGGAGGGTGGGAGAAGCGCTAACTGGAATCTCCCTGGCAAGGAGCCGGATCTGACAGGCAGTATGCTATCTTGGGTATGCAAGTTGTTAATTGCCAACCCCAACCAAAGAAGGCAGGGTTATCTTTTGAGTTGTGGGAGAACCAGTAAAGATTTGAGCATTCTCATGAACTCTTCCAGGTTACTGGTAAGATCTGTATTTTACAAAGGATGGGATAAGATGAGGGAAATTCAGAGGGTCACAAAAACCTGGTTTGTGGATATCCAGCAGTGATGGAGCATGGCTCCAATGTTGTTGTTGTTCAGTCACTTTTCAGTCATGTCTCACTCTTCCTGACCCCTTTTGGGGTTTTCTTGGCAAAGACACTGGAGTGGTTTGCCATTTCCTTCTCCAGCTCATTTTACAGATGAGAAAACTGAGGCAAACAGAGTTAAACGATTTGTCCAGGGTCACACAGCTACCAAATGTCTGAAATCAGATTTGAATTTAGGAAGATGAGTCTTCCTGACTCCAGGCCTGGCACTCTATCAACTGTGCTACCAGGCCTCCAATAAAATCCCAAATATGGAGTCAGTTTATGCTGACTCCTGCCTGCTGTGCTTAGAATCATAGAAACTTAGCACTGAAAGGACCATTAACTACTAGTCCAACTTGCTACTCAGTGCCAAAATTGTCTCTGTAGTATTCACCACAGGTAGTCATCCAGCCTATACTGGAACACTTGAAGTGACAGGGAACTCACCATCTTACAAGGCGGGTAACTAGTTAGTACAGCAGAAAGAATGCTAGGCTTTGAGTCAGGAAGACCCGAGTGCAAATCTGCCCTTAGACTCGCACTAGTTGTGTGATACTGGACTAGTCACTTAATTGCTGTCTGCCTCAGTTTCCTCACCTGTAAAGTGGGGATAATAATAGCACCTACCTTTCAGGATTGTTGTGAGGCAGATGAGATGACACTTGTCAAGCCTTAGCACAGTGTCTGGCACGTGTTGTTGTTGAGTCCTTTCAGTCACGTCCGACTCTTCGTGACCCTCTTTAGGGTTTTCTTGGCAAAGGTTCTGAAGTGGTTTGCTATTTCCTTCTCCAGCTCATTTTACAGGTGAGGAAACTGAGGCAAACAGGATGAAGTGACTTGTCCAGGGTCACACAGGTAGTAAGTGTCTGAGTCTGGATTTGAGCTCCAATTCCCCTGACTCCAGAGCTGGCTGGTACTATATCCACTATGCCACCTAGCTGCCCTGGTAGATATTAGGTGCTATATGCTAGTTGTGGTTGGCCATCTTTCATTATTAGAAATCTCCTTATATTGACCTGAAAACCTGTACCATCCACCCATTCGTCCTAGTTTGGTCTTCTGAGGCCAAGCTCATCCACATGATAGTTTTTCGTTTTTAAAGATCGGTGTTGTGCTTCCACCCTCCCCTCCCCATTTTCCTCCCAAGCTCTAAGTCTTTTCTTCTCCCAACTGAAAACCCCCAGTTCTTTAACTGTTCTTCATAGGACAGTTTCCAGGCCCTTCCCTAGTCTTGTCACCCTATTCTAGATGGATGGTCAACAGCCCTAAAAAGAATATTTTCCTTTCACTCATGCATTCAGCAAATATTTCCTGTACAATCTGACTAGCAAACAATTATCATTGTTTGAGGCACTGTCCTAGGTACTTACTCTCACAGTGACATCACTCTACTGATGTCAAACGTGATGTAAACATGATCATTTGAGGATGGAGAGTGAGCAAGCACTGACTGAGGGGATTCGGTGTAAAGGTTCACGAACTGAACTTTGAAGGAAGCTTGGGATTTCAAGAAGTGGCAGTGAGGAGCGAATGTAAGACAGAAATGGTGGAGCAGCCTATGCAAGGCTCTGAAGGTGGGAGATGGAATGCTAAGTTCTGGGAAGGTGGAGTAGGCTAGTTGGGTTGGAATGCAGATCAAGTGAAAGGGAATGATGTGTAATAAGCCTAGAAGAGGAGTCCAGAGTTTGATTGTGAAGGACTTTAAATGCTGAGCTGAGTGGTTTGCATTTAGCCTAGATGCCATGAGGAGCCATTAAAGTTTCTTGAGCAGAGGAGTAACAAAGTCCAACACATGTTTTAGGAAGATTGTTTTGGGAGCCTTGCAAAAGATAGACTGAAGATGAAAGAAAAATTCTTAAATATTTAAATATATTATATACTAAGTGCTGGAGGAGGTACAAAATTTAGATAAGAGATAAAATTCCCACCTAGAACTTATTGTCTATCACTGAGCCAGAACTTGTTTTCTTGGAATTTCTACAAATTGGAGCAATTTGAAATTCTTTCTCTTTAGGTATAGGAACATACTAGGGGTGTGGTACAGGATGAAGGTGGGGTAGAAACCAGACTGGCTCTTGGAGTTGTTGGGCACCTGAGGCTCAGATCTTTCTGGATGGACCTCCCTAAATACAAAAAGTCAGTTTGTTCCCAAATTGTACAGTTGCTACCTGGGCTCACAAATTCTCTTTGTTGCTCTCAGTGAAAAATCATTATCTGGAATGGGATCTGGGTGAGCTTGCTTTATCTTGGTGATGTAGGATATAGCAGAGAGAGCACCAACCTTGGAATCTGGTGACCTGGGTTTGAATCCTTGCTCTGCCACCTACTATCTCTGAGGTCAAGAGTGAATTCCTTAATTTCCCTGGGCCTTGGTTTCCCCATTTATAAAATGAGAACAACACTGACAACCACCTAATTCACAGGGCCACAGTGAAGAAAATGCTTTGTAAAGTGTAACTTTGTTAAAAATGAGCGTGACTCATTGTTATTCCTGGGAAGAGGCATTCTCTATTCTCTATATCATCAGAGCTGGCATGAAGGGTCATTGCGAGCAGATATTTCTGGTATTTCTGCCAGAATTTATTTCCTTATTTCCACTCTCACTGTGATCTTCTTTAACTAATTGAACAGCGAGCATTTATTAGGCATCTACTGTGTTCTAGGCCCTTCACTAGGTTCTGGGGACACAGAGACAAAGATGAAACAGTTTGTGCCCTTAAGGGGTTTACATTCTATGGGGATGTAGCCTTCCCCCATATATGTATATATATGTTTATATATTTATATTATATATATACACACATCTATATATGTGTGTGTGTGTATATACCTATATACATACATACATACATACATACATACATACATATATATATATATATATATATATATGTACATAATATACGCAAAGCAATGGGAAGGAAACCCTAACAAGTGGAAGATCGGGAAAGGCCTTGTGTAAAAGGCAGCACTTGAGCTGAATCCTGAATGAAACTAAGAGAGTCTAAGAGGCAGAGGTGAGGGAGGGACCACCTGGTGCAAAGGTAAGAAGGTGGGAAATGAACGTTGCATATGTAGGCAGTTTGCTTAGAACATAAAATGTGTGAAGGAGTAATGCATGTGTAACAAAGCTGGTCGCAGGTTATGCAAAGCTTTAGATGCCAAATAGAAGAGTTTGTATTTCGCCTAGACCTATGTTTTAGGAATAGCACTTTGGGATCTGTGGGAACAAAGGAGAGATCTAAGGCCAGGAGACCCACTACAGCAATAGTCCAGGAAAGAGGCGATGGGAGCTTGAATGGATAGAGGGAAATAGATGTGAGGAATTTTGTGTAGGTGGATTTGACAAAACTCGGCAGCTGATGGAATATGGAGGTGAGGGAGAGGGAAGAGTTGGGGATGACACTGAGGCTCTGAACCCAAGTGACTGGAAGAATTCAATGCCTTTGATAAAAATAGGGCAGGAAGAAAGTAATAGTGGCATTTTAGGTTGGCAAAGTGCCTTGCATATACTATGCCACTGATCCAAGTAACAGCCCTGTGATAGAGGTGCTATTACCACGCCCATTTTCCATGAAGAAACTGAGAATGTTAGAGGTGCAGGGACTTGCCTAGGGTCCTACAGCTAATAGGTGTCTGAGGCAGAATGTGAATACAGATCTTCTTGATTCCACATCCAGGGTTCTAGCCGCTCCTTCACCCAGGAGTGGCTTGAGGGCAAAGATAGTGATTTGTTTTTCAGGCATATCACATTAAAAATGTCTGTGGGACATCCAATCGGAAATATCCAGTAAGCATTTGGAGATGCTGGGGCTCGTCATCCCTTTCAAGGAGCGAGAGGCCCCCAGTGGCAGCCTTGTCAATCCCTAAGATGAGGAGAAAGAGCTGGCTCTGGAGTTTACTCTGGGAGTTTTCTAGATTTGCTTAGTGTGACCACACTTTTCAGTAAAAGGGAGCGTTTTACATTCATGTCTGACTCTATGTGACCCCATTTGGGGTTTTCTTGCAGAGATACTGGAGTGGTTTGCCATTTCCTTGTCCAGCTCATTTGACAGATGAGGAAACTGAGGCAAACAAGGTGAAGTGACTTGCCCAGGGTCACACAGCTAGTAAGTGCCTGAGGCCAGATTTGAACTCATAAAGATGCATCTTTCTGGTTCCAAGACCAGAGCTATATCTACTATGTCCCCTAGCTGCCTTTTCCATTCCTATAGGCTGAAGAAAATATTCAATCAGAATATTCTCTAGCCCTTTGTTAGACTCCACACATACCCCATCCTCCCATTCTGGACCTTGGGATGTTAAAGCTCGAAGGGGCCTTAGATCTCCAGGGGATTTATTCCGTTCTCCCCATTTTACAGATGACAAAACTGAGGCCTGGAGAGAGAAATGTCCTGTCCAGGCCACACACAGATTATTGGTGACAGAGTTGAGACTGGAAATCTGGTGTGTTAAAGGAGGAAATCCTTTCACAAATGGGATGGACTAGCTGGAGGCTGCAATTGCTTCTGACTCTCAAATTCTATCAGGCCTAGAGTCATGAAGTGCCTTGCCTAAGGTCATGAAGAGGTAGGATTTGAACTCAGGTCCTTGGACTCAAAAATCCAGGCTTCTTTCCACTGTACCACACTGAGTCCAAATAGATGCTTTCCCTCTACCTCAAACTTTCGTTCGCATAAGGCTGGACTTACAATCAAATATATTTAGCCTAGATTCAATTCCCAACTCAGACACTTATTGGCTGTTACCATGCGTAAGTCACTTAATTTCTCTCTGCCTCAGTTTTCTTGTCTGTAAAATGGGGATACTGAGACCACACAGCACTGTTACAAGGTTTGATGGGATAATGGCTGTATGTAAAACACTTTGCAGAACTTGTTTATGATGATAATTATAATTATTATTCCATTGAGGATTATTTGGCGTCCCTCAGGTGGCAGGGCATTCAGCTGTGCTAAGTATGCTCGACAGGAAGGGCAGGACACAGGAGAATCAGAACACAGAGAGACTTGCCTTAATTATAAATCTACCAACAAATGTTCACTGGGCACCTTGGATGGCAGCCAAGCACAGTGCTAAGTGCCCGACTTTGGCCAACCATGAAATACATCCTAAGGATATCTCCTTTGTGGCAGATAAGAGCATGTGGAGAAAGGCCCTCTGTCAAGTGGTATGGTGGGGGAGGGGAGGGCAAGGCTCCCTCTGCCAAAATTTGTTTTCCACTGAGCTGCCTAGTGAGACCAGAGAGGAAAGAGACCCTACAGGGGCATAGCTCTGGGTCGGTCTTTGGTTGTCGTAAGCCCAATTAAGTTGGGTGTGATGTGTGATGTGGTGATGACCTTTGCATGTCGAGTCTTCAGGGGCAAAGACTGAGTTTCCTTCTTAATAAAAATAAGAGTAAAGATCGATCGACTGATTAATCAAAAAACACTTCTTAATCTGTTTTTCTGTGTCAGGCACTGGAGATAATGAGCAAAATGTTGCTGAGTTGTTGTTTTCCAGTTGTGTTGGACTCTTTGTGGCCCCATTTTGGGGTATTCTTAGCAAAGATACTGGAGTCGCTCACCATTTCCTTCTCCAGCTCGTTTTACAGATGAAGAAACTGAACAGGGTGAAGTGACTTGCCCAGGGTCACACAGCTACTAAGTGTCTCAGGCTGGATTTGAACTCAGATCTTCCTGACTCCAAGCCCATTGTTCTATCCACTGTGTGTGGATCTATGTGTATGTATGTGTGCTCTATGTGTGTATATGTATGTTTGTATATGTACACATATATACACACATACATATATAGACACACATACATATACATATGTGGGCCAGCTAGATGGTGTAGTAGATAGAGCACTGTACTTGGAATCAGGAAGGTCAAACCCAGCCTCAGTTTCCTTATCTGTCAGATGAGCTGGAGAAGGAAATGGCAAACTGCTCCAGTATCTTTGCCAAGAAAACCCCAAAATGGGGTCATGAAGAATCGGACACAACTGAAACAACTGAACAATGATGACAACGCGTACACACATGTATGTGTGTGTGTGTGTGTGTGTATATATATATATTTATATATGCTTACGTTTATGTAGCGCTTATAGCTTTAGAGAACTCCAAGACATTAATTAGAACTTCTCTGCATAGACTCAGAGTTAGCACCAGAAGGGAACATAGAGGCCATCAAAGCCCATCCGTCTTATTATACGAATGAAGAAACTGAGGTCTGGAGAAGTTAAGTGATTTGCCCAGGGTCTCACAGCTAGTAAATGCCTGAAGTAGGATTTGAACCTAGGTCTTCCCCAACTCTCCAGTCCAGTGCCCTGTCCACTACTTTTTGCTCTCGGGATCTTTTTACACTCTTAAGAGTTATTGAGAACCTCAAGGAGCTTTTGTTTATGTGGGTTAGATCTAATAATATTTACTATATCAGAAGTTAAAATGTCCCAGTATTATGGTAAGTTGTTTTGACCTCGCGGCTCCCTTGAAAGGTTCCTGGGCACCTCCAGGGTTCCCTGGACCACACTTTAAGAACCACTGCACCGTACTATGGAGCATCCCCCAATCAGAGCTGGAGCTTTCAGGGTTGCTGTCCCTCTCCCCCATCTAACTGGGAGCTCTTTGAGGACAGGCACTCTGCCTGATTTGTAATGACAATAATATTTATTATTAGAAAACGCAGCATGGCATGATAGACAGCCAGACTCAGAGCCAGGAAGCCCCGGGTTCAAGTCCTACCTGTGACACATACTGGCTATGTGATCCTGGGCACTTTACCTCTCAGGGTTCCAGGCAGCTTTCTAAGACTATAAATGGCAGAGCTGGTGGCACTGGCAGAGTTTCCTTACCAGGAGCTCCTTACTTAAAGGAATCATCTGCCTGGACAAAAATCATGATTATAGTAATGACGACTCACCAAGGTTTGCAAAGCTTCCAGTCATCAGACTCATAGTTCCCCGAGGGCAGGGACTGTGTCCACCCTAGTAGACTGGTGGCTACCTGAGGGCAGGACCGAAGCAGTCTTGCCTAACACAACAGAGACTCTTCCCAACCTATGCTGTTCTAAATGCCAGTGCTCTTCTAGCCTCTGTCATAGGTTCCTCAATGGCATGCGGTAAGGTAACTGCCCAACTGTCTTTTTGAGTCTCTCTTTGTCTCTTTCTCTTCCCTGTCCTTGTCTCTCTGTCTCTATCTTTCTCTCTGTGTCTTTCTTCTTCTGTCTCCTTCTGTTTCTGTCCTGTCTCCTGTCCTGTGCTCTTTTCTTTTCTCCTCCTCCTCCTCCTTCTTCTTCCTCTCTCTCTGTCTCCCCCACCGCCCCGTCTCTCTCTCTCTGCCTCTCTCTCTCTGTCTCTGTCTCTCTCTCTCTCTGTCTCTGTCTCTGTCTCTCTGTCTCTGTCTCTGTCTCTTTCTCTGTCTCTGTCTCTCTGTCTCTCTCTGTCTCTGTCTCTCTGTCTCTCTCTGTCTCTGTCTCTTTCTCTCTCTCTCTCTCTCTCTCTCTCTCTCTGTCTCTCCCTCTCTCCCTCTCTCCCCACTTCTCTCTTTCTCTCTCCCTCCCTCCCCCTCCCCTCCTGCCCCACCTCCCCCCGAAGCCCTGTAACCCTTGCTGCTGTGCTAGAATGGTAATATTCTTGCTGCCACTGGATTGGCAGTGAATTCCTCATGAATTTGTCTCTTGGGCTCTCTAGGGAGAAGGGCCTCTGGCTGCCTGGCCTTGATTTATGGAACAAAAAAGACAAAGCTCTGGGCTTTTGTGTTGAGAGCTTAAGGGTTTTTCTTTCTTTTGGAGAAAATTTTTTTTTCCTGGGGGGAAAAAAATCCCCTTTGAGCTCCCCAGAGACAGATTCTGGAGAGGAAGCCCTTATAACTGTTACCTCACCTATCCCCACTCCCTGAGAGAGAGGGAGGGGGCAAGTGCCCAGCTCTCTGACCTCAGGGAGAGGAGAACTGAGGCACCAAGGAATCAAGTGACCTCTTCCAAGGTTACCTGATGAATGAGCGACGGAGCCAAGAGAGATCCCTAGGTCTCTTTAAGGGCTCTTATACCTAAGTTTATGAAAGTTCAGTCAACTTTCCCAGTTCATGGAAGGCAGCTCGAGTGAGCTATGTGTGGTTACACCATAGTCTCCCCATCCTCTGCCATCTACCGACTTTGTGCACTCTTCAATGGTATTAATAACTCATATTTATCTAGCTTTTTAAGGTTGACAAAGCCCTTTCCTTAAATTAACCCTGTGATGTGGGCAGTACAAATATTACAATCTCCATTTTACAGATGAAGAAACTGAGGCTTGGAAAAGTGAAAGCCACTAATAGTATATACTAGGTTTCCTGACACCAAGTCTGACCTTGCTCTGTCTGTCCTACTATGCCATGATACCCCTGTGACTTCACTACCTGGCTTCAGTCTTTCTGCTTTAACTCAGGAAATCGTTCCCTCGCCATCTTTCTCATTTTCATTATCTTCTTATCTACTGATTCCTTCCCCAGGCCTACGAACATGTTCAGAGCTACCCCATATTTACCCTCCATCCAATCCCGTCATTCTCAAGCTATCATCCTATGACTCACCTCCCATTCATTGCCAAATTAGGCAGCGAGGTGGGGAAGTGAATATAGCACTGGGCCTGGAGACAGGAAGACCCGAATTTAAACGTGGCCTCAGACACTAGCGAGTCATTTAAACTCTGTCAGCCTCAGTTTCCTCATCTGTAAAGTGAGGCTAATGCTAGTACCTACCACCTGGCGTTGTGAAGTTAAAATGAGATATTTGGAACGTGCTTCGCAAACCTTAAAACACCATATAAACTCTCGCTACTGTTTTCATTAATAAATTCCTGGAGCCGTCTACCTCCTGGATACCTCCATTTCCTTATCACCCACTCACTTCTGAATCCCTTGTGATCATCTTTCCAATCCCACCACTTGAATAAAATTGCTGTTTTGAAGGGAGCCAGCTATCTCTTCACTTTGAAATCAGATGACCTTTTCTTGGTTCTTGTCCTATTTGACTTTTGACCTGTTGACATTCCCTATCACATCCTGCACACCCCTAAAACAAACAATCTATTCCTTCTTCCTGTTGGACTATTCCTTCTCAGTCTCCTTTTCTGGGTCACCACCGATCTCCTGCTTTCTCCTCCTGGGTGCTTCCTAGAGTTTTCTTTTCCCCCTACGGATTCTCTGTTTCTTTCTCTCACACTACACCTCTTGCTTCCATGCATTTCCACAAACTGTCACCCACTCTGAGAATGGGCTGTCATACAGAAGAGAGAATAGACTTATTTTAAAAATAATTTATATGTATCTTTCTTTTACATATATAGCTTTCTTTTACATCACTTACATTTCCTAATGTATTCCCTCTCTCTTTCCCAAATTCTCTCTCTCCCTCTCTCTGTCTCCCTTTCCTTGCCCCCATCACCCTCTCTTTCTTCCCCCCTTCCTTCATTCCTTCCCTCTCCCTCCATTGTTCCCTCTCTTCCTCCCTCTCCCTCCCTCCTCTTCCCCCTCCCTCTCTTTTTCTCTCCTTCTTTCTCTCTCCCTTTCTCTTCTTCTCCCCTCTCTCCCTCCCTTTCTCTGTCTCTCTTTTTTCTCCCCTCCCCCCCCAGAGAGCAATTCCTTATGACAAAGAATAAGAAGGCAGAAAAAAGCACGTTCACTGCTAAATTTCTAGAAAAATATAATCTACACTAGCTGCCTTCATTTCCTCACCACCCACTCACTGCTCAATCGCTGCATTTGAGCTCTATCCTAATGGAAATTACTTTCTTTAAGGTCACCAATAGCCTTCTAATTATTAAACCACAGGATCATACAATTTAGAAATCATTTCCTCCAACTAACTCATTTTGCAAATGGTCAAACTGAGACCTAGAGGGGGTAAGTGACTTGTCTAAGATCACTCAGGTGATCAGGGACAGGATTTGAACCTGGATCCTCTGACTCAAACCCAGGGTTCTCTAGCAGTTTGCTTCTACCAGTGACCTCTTCTTGGTCCTTGTCCTACTCGACAAGCCTTTAATAGGATTGACCAAACCTTCCTCTTGATGTTCACTGTGCCCTTGGCCTCTGAGACATGGTCCTTTACCTGTCTGTATACGAGTCTTGCTGCTGGTTAATTTTTTCCTACTGTGCCTTGTGAGTGGATGCCTTGTAATGTTCTGTCCTGGGCCCTTTCTTCTTCTCTCTTGGCAAATTTCATCCACTCCCTTGGCTTCAATTATCACCTCTGTGTGGATGAGTCTATCTATATTTTAAAATAAAATCTACATTTTCAGCACCAACTTCTGCCCTGAATTTCAGTTCGACAGGTCCAGTGGCCTGTCCCATCAGCCTCTCAAATTTAACATGTCCAAAACGAAGCTTGTTTTCTTTCTGACTTCACTCTGTCAATGGTGCCATCATTCACTCTGTCTCTTGTGTTCTCACTGACTCTTCCTCTCTCCCTCCTCTCTGATATCCCAGCAGTTCCCAAATCCTATTGATTCTGACTCCAAAACATGTCTTCAATCTCTCTCTCTTTTCTACCTTAGCTCTTGAGTTCAGGCTCTCATCACCTCTCTTCTAGGCTATCATAGCCTCCTAATTGGCCTTCCTGACCACAGTCTTTTTCTTTTGAGAATATGTTTTACTGATGCTTTTAAAGAAAAATCACTTCTTTCTTTTACTTTTTTTCTATTTTTTTTCTTTTCTGTTTTATTCTTGTAGTTTTGGCTTTTCAATATACATCTCATGTTATGAACTTAACCGAACAGCAATAAAACAAACATTTCAATATATAAAAAATAGGAAAAGAGAATTACATGTGAATTTGGTAATACAGGTTTACCTGTATTAATTATATTATTCAAAATACAGTTTTAACTTTATTACCTGATAATAACTGTATTAATAGTAATATAGTTAATACGGTTTCAAGTGTATGTTATGATAACAATACTGGCATGCTTGTTGGTGTCTCTGAAATTCTATCTGCTTTATTCTGCATAATTATATTAATGTTTAATTGACAGTTTTTTTCCTTTCCTCTCTTTTTTTTGTATCATTACACTGTCTACCTCTCCCCCTCCCCCACAGTTTCCCTTCCTCCCAAATGGAAACCCTTTCTTGTAACAAAAAAGTCTAGTCAAGCAAAACAAATCCAATCATCGTCCATTTCCAAAAATATTAAGCCTCATTCTGCATCATTAGTCTTCTGAAGTCACGATTGGTCACTGCCTTGATTAGAATTCCTGAATCTTACAAAGGTGATTTCCTTTTCATGGTCGTTGTAGAGATGGTTCCTCTGGTTCTGCTCACTTCATTCTGCATCAGTTCATACGAGTCCTCCTAGATTTCTTGGAATCCATCATTTCTTAAGGCACAATGATAAAATGGATATAGAAATCTGTCTTCAAGCTAATGTTGTTCTTGAGAACAGATCCCAAAATCTGAAATAGTTTTAGGGATCATTTGGTAGAGGAGCACAAACCAGAAAGGAAGCGTGGCTCTCTTTTGTTCAGGTTCTGGGAAGGTTTATATTATTTGAATTTAGACAAAGATGCCTGCACATGAACCACATGTACACAATTAAGCACTTTGGCTAACAGGGCAACTTGAAAGCAAGGTCGATTGAGATAGATATGAGTAACTGTAAAATTTGTAAAATTTTTAATAAAATTTGGGTGAAACCAAAACAGAAACTTGGGTGGACCTATCACAAGTCCTGGATGTGGTAACCGACAATAATCATTGTGTTCAGGGACAACTAGCACCTCTGGCATGAGGTCTTGTCAAGCTCTTTTCAGGGCTACTCATTGGTTTTTGGTGTCCACTTGTCACCCAACTGTCTCCTAAGGCTCCAAGAACCTGTAGCATACATAGCAACCACATCCCAGTAAAACTGTCTCAGTAAATGGGCTAAACCAGGTTGGGGGTAACCAACAGGCCTCAAATCAGTCTGTGAGTTAGGGGGATGTCTACCCCAGTCATGTTAAGACTCTCCCCCAGTGAAGCGAGCAAAACCAGAGGAACAATTTCTACAATGACCGTGAAAAGGAAGTCACCTTTGAAAGATTTAGGAATTTTAACCAACGCAGTGACTAATCATGACTTCAGAAGACTAACGACGCAGAATGAGACTTACCGTTTTCAGAAATGGAAGGAATGGTCAGATGAGAACAATTTGTTCCAGTGGCCATGAAGGCGGCTGAAGCAGGAGCGGTGGCGCGCTTAGAGCTTAGTCAGACATCGAAGATGTCAAAATCGTCCGCTGCATCCCTGGCTGTCACCAGTCACCTTGATTTTTGTCTTGCCACTGGACTTTGATGACTCTGGAAGACAGGGTGAGGCTGATGACTTTGTGTAACTGCCTCACTTAAATCCAATTCGCTCTCAAGTCAAGACATCGCCCCATGATGTCATTGGTCCTCTGTGAAAATGAAGGATGAACCACAACCCAAAATAAGAATGCTTTGGCAGGGGTGAGGGTGGGCATGGAATCCAGGACCTAGAGGAACCTAAAATACCTTGTAGTCATCTCCCTCATTCCTGAATAGTTACTGGAGTAAGGTGACATTCTTAGTGCAGACAACCTTTAATCACAGAGGGTTGGATTTAAACAGCATAATGGTTTGTTCCCAAACAATATAATAAATAATTTTCCCTACAATTTCCTCTTTTGGAGCTTCCCCAAGCCTAACATTTTCGTACTAGCAAAAGCACAGTTATAGAAGCAAAAACCTTGATACCTACTGGCTGTGTGATCCTGGACTTAAATTTAACTATTCCTTAGTCTAGGCAACTCTAGTAAGACTCTAAACTACAAAGAAGATGCCAGCCTGCACTGATGAAGAGTGTTTCTTCATTTGGGTCATTCCCTCTAGCAGCACCTTGTGGGTCTGTTTCACTTTTATCTCTGTATCCCCAACACTCAGTACAGTGCCTGACGCTTAGAGATAGAGATAGGGACTACTCTTGTAATTTCATTGATCTAGGGAATTTCTGGCTAAGGAAGCTCTTTTCACTGACGCAGGTCTGAACCTTCTCTGCAATTTATTATCTTAGAGAGCTGCCTGTGGTACTGCCTGGTTCACACAGCCACTATATGTAGTAGGTGCTTAATAAATGCTTATAGATTGATGTGTGAGGCCAGAGGGAAAAATCCTCTATCTCTTCGACAATTTTGTCTTGTCCATTTCATTGGGGGAATCTTTTGTCTCCTCTCCTCCTTGGAGGAAGTCATTAGGGAACTGCTCAATGTTATTGGAGGTTGCAGCTGGGCTTCTCAGACAGCATGTTACCCCAGACTCCTGCCTCTAACCAGCACAGATCAGCTATCACCTAACAGAGCCCTAAGACAACGGGACACAGGACAACTCAGATTTGATTGGCTCCAACTTACCTTTTCAGTCTTATTTTGTCTCACTCTTCCCCATGCACATTTGCCCCAGACTGGGTGATATGTTTCTAGTTACCCCATCTTTGAACAACTAATAAATGCTCTGCATACACAAGGCCCTGTGCATTTCCTTCTTTTGTTTTGAGATTCTTTCTCTGCTCCAGTTGCTTTGTATTTACTCATCTTGTTATCCCGTCCCCAATAGAATAGAAGATGCTTGAAGGCAAGGATTGTTTTGTGTTATCTCTACCTACTCAGTGACTAACAGTGTCTGCCTCATACTAGTCACTTAAGAAATTATTATTATTATTATTATTATTATTATTATTATTATTATTATTATTATATTGACTCGACCTACCCATGAGCAACTGATGTCTTTCCAATTGTTTAAATCTGACTTTATTTGCGTGAAAAGTGTTTTGTAATTATGTTCATATAGTTCCTGGGTTTCTCTTGGCAGATAGACTCCCAAGTACTTTATATTGTCTGCAGTTATTTTATTTCTTTGGGGGGGTGGCAGTTAGGGTTAAATGACTCGCTCAGGGTCACACAGCTAGTAAATGTGTGAAGCTGGATTTGAACTCAGGTCCTCCTGACTCTAGGTTCAGTGCTCTATCTGCTGTGCCACTTGGCTACATCTACAGTTATTTTAAATGGAACAAATTCTTTTTTAAAATAATTAATTTATTTTTAGTTTTCAACATTCACTTCTATAAGATTTTGAGTTTTAAATTTCCTCTTCCTCCCTTTCTTTCCCCCTCCCTGATGGCATGCAATCTGATATAGGCTCTACATATACATTCATCTTAAACGTATTTTCACACGAGTCATGATGTAATGAAGAATTAGAACTAATGGGAGGAACCATGAGAAAGAAGAAACAAAACAAAGCAACAAAAGAAAAAGAGGGCACATAGTATATTTCTGTCTGCATTCAGCCTCTAAAGTTCTTTTTCTGGATGTGGATGGCATTTTCCACCATGAGTGTTTTGGTGTTGTCTTAGAGCCCTGCATTGCTGAGAAGAGCCAAGTCTATCAAGGTTAGTCATCGCACACTGTAGCTGTTACTGTGTACAATGTTCTCCTGGTTCTGCTCATTTCACTCAGCATCAGTTCACATAAGTCTTTCCAGGTTTTTCTGAAGTCTGCCTGCTCATTATTTCTTATAGCCCGATAGTATTCCATTACATTCATATACCACAACTTGTTTAGCCATTCCCCAATTGTTGGACATCCCCTCAATTTCCAATTCTTTGCCACCACACAAGAAATGTTATCAGTATTTTTGTACACATGGGTCCTTTGTGTGATCTCTTTGGGATACAGCCCTAGAGGCAGTATTGTTGGGTCAAAGGGTATGCACATTTTTATAGCCCTTTGGGCATAGTGCCAAATTGCCCTCCAGAACAGTTGAATCAGGGGGCAGCTAGGTGACACAGTAAGTAGAGCACTGGCCCTGGAGTCAGAAGGACCTGAGTTCGAATCCAGCCTCAGACACTTGACACACTTACTAGCTGTGTGATCTTGGGCAAGTCACTTAACCCCAATTGCTATGCCTTCCCCCCTCTAAAAAATGAAACAAAACAAAAAAAAACCAGAATGGTTGCATCAGTTCACAACTAAATGGAATAAATTCTTACTGAATGAATTGAGGGAGAGGAGTGGACAAGAGGCTGGAATGTCTAGAAAGGTCTGAGTCATGGAGCTGACCAGGGTTAGTCATCACATAGAAGAGGAAACAGGGTCAGCACAAAAGCACAAAATATCCAGTGTTCATGTGTTGTGTGTATATATGTGTTTGTGCTCAGCATGGAGTGTCCACCTCGGAGAAGGTGCTGTGCCCTATGAGCAAAGCAGAATTGCAACAGCTCAAAGGAAATGCAGGATGCACAAATTTAGAGAATCCACCTTAAAAGTTCCCACAGACTATTTATGCCCAACCTGTAGGAGAGGATTCTGAGCTTGTATTGGTCTGATCAGCCACAGTCAGGCACAGTGAAACTTGACTCTAGCAAGTGGTGTCATTTTGGTCCTCTTTGAGAAAGAAGGACAGCAACCAACCAAGCGACCAGCTTAAAGTATTTAAAAAGGAAGGGAAGGGTCATCGGAAATGGGGGCATGTAACAATTCAGCTAGCAGCTGCTATGGGGGGTGTAAGACCCAACTAGACCAGCAACAAGAGCTGCCAGCACAATTTCTTCGATCTGCTTTTCTAAGGAAAGCAACTTTAAGGGGTTTACAATCTCACTTTAATCAAACATACATATATCCTTCATTTAGCCCAAGGGGAAAAAGCCAGTACCCTGAACTTCAGAGCAAACACAAACAGAAATTACAAACATACATTATATAAACAGAGCAAATAACACAAACCGGCCTATCCATAGCAATACGTAATTACCAGAAAAGCACCAACATCTGGATTTTTTCAAAGCCGGGGGGCTCTTAATAACAGCTGCCCAGAGTCTCTTCTAGTCAAATCACACAACACTCAAACAAAATGCTAACCTCTGAGTTTATATACCCTTCTTAGGGCCTGAAGGCTTCATACCTAATCAGCAAAAGGGTGTGGACCTGGGGCTTTGCACCTACTAAGACTTACTCAAAGGCACTTGATTACTTTAGCATTCTCAAAGAGAAAACAGAAAAAAAATTAATATTGCAGGGCAGGGGCTTATTTTGAGGAGAACCCTTGGCTGGTTATGTAATCTTACCCAAGGCTCAGTCCCTCCAACTCTTGGTAAGCTGAGACTCTCCCTCTCTAACCTCCTCCCTTGTGCTGGGACCCCCAACGCTGTCTTGGCCTCTGGCAGTAATGGTCTTTTCTTTTTCTTTCAGGAATCTTTTGGATAAAGACATGTTCTCCAAGTCAGACCCATGTAAGTCCCTATTCTGGTCTGGGATGCTGTTCGCTATTTCACAGATGCTGCCCGGTGGATGGGTGGAGGCTCCTAGACTCTGCCTGGCTTTCCTTTTTTGTATAATATTCCTAGATATTGAAGAGGAGAATAGCTGGAGAATGTCTTCCCATTTTATCCTATCCCCATAGGAGTTTGAACCTCTCTACTCCTGTCTCCTGGGACAGGATCAAAAGATTTCTTTCCCTCTCTCCTCCCTAAAAGGGTAGTAGTCAGGGGAAGGATATAATAACCCTGATATCCTTGCCAACTTACTAAATGAAGAAGGCTGAGGGATGCTTCAAATACTCCAGACAGGGAGGTTGAGTCAACCTATTAGAACAAGACCAGTAGTAATGGCCCAAAGCCTCTTTTCCAGATGGTGGGAAGTTTGAATATCAATTAGCTTCCCACACTAGCGTGAATGAGCACTAGTCCCCTCGTCCAGGATCCTCACTGCCAATGCCTAGTTCCTGCTAGACCCCATATAGTTGGTGATGTTCAGTTGCGTCCAACTCTTGTGACCCCATTTGGAGTTTGCTTGGCAAAGATGCTGTGTAGTGGTTTGCCATTTCCTTCTCCAGCTCATCTGACAGATGAGGAAACTGAGGCAAACAGGGTGAAGTGACTTGCCCAGGGTCACCCAATTTATAAGTGTCTGAGGCCAGATTTGAACTCAGGAAGATGAGTCTTCCTGACTCCAGACCTGGCACTCTATCCACTATGCCACCTACTTTCCCCTTGAAAGAACCATGTAAAAACCCACAAGACTTTACTGACTTAGTAGAGGGTCCCCCATTCTCTTCAGGGCCCCAGTAGGGTACCTAACTCCTTATGTCCATCCTCCTTAACCACTCCTTCATTTTGTGAGTACTTCCCCTCAGTGAAGCTGGCTTTTAGCTGTCTTGTTGTAAACTCCATGTTTCCTTATACTAGGTTTTGGGGTCTCCTGAACCTTCATAAGTCTATATTAAGACAGGCAGGGATAGTGGTAGTGAACATAGGATGAATTTTCAGATTGTGTAGCTATTACAGTTTCATAGTTTTAGAACTGGCAGGGACCTCAAAGGCTGTTTCATTCAGCCCCCTTATTTTACAAGTGAGGAAACTGAGGCAGCTTTGGCCCAGAGAATTGAAGTGACTTGCCCAAGATCACATAGCTGGTAAGTATCTTAGGTGGAATTTGAACCCAGGTCTTAGAAGTCATGAGTTCAAATGTGGTCTCCCAGAACTTACTGGTTGTGTGACCCCGGGCTAACTCTGCCTCAGTTTCCTCATCTGTAATATTGGAATACTTGAAGGGTTGTTGCCAGGATGAAATGAGATATTTGTAAAGCACTTAGCACAGTGCCTGGCACGTAGTAGGCATTGAAGAAATGCCTGTTCCTTCTTTTCCTGTGCCAGACTCCAAATCCAGCACTCTCTCCACTCTGCCTTGCTACCTTTATCACTTATCACAGAACGTTAGACATTGCCCCAAGTTGATAGGGGTCCAAGGATATGCAGGCCAGCCCTCTCCTCTTTTAGAAGAGGAAACTGAAGCTAAAAGAAATTAAGCTATTGACCCAAGGTCACACAGGTAATAAGTGGCCCTTGTGGATCTCAGCTGTGAGGTCTATGAAGTCTGAAATGGGAACACTCCTGGATCAGGAATTAAGAGACCTGTTTTCTGGGTCTGGTTCTGTTGGTAACTCGCTGTGTGACCTTGAGCAATCCGAGTAACCTGTCTGGGACTCAGTTCCCTCATCTGTAAAAGAGAACCAATAATATGGCTCACTCTTTCACCCTCTGCCTTCCCCAATCCTATCTTACTTCCTCATGAGTTAATTTTGAGAATCAAATGAGATAATTACGTAACAGCACTTTGGTGATCACTCCCATCTTCAGAATATTCTGCCCTGCCTGTCATCACATTCTTCCTCTTATTGGACCTTCTGCCTCCAAAGTGCACCCGCTCCCACGCCCCTGCTAATGTTCTATGATTCCAGGATTCTCCAGTTAGATTTGTGCCAAATCCCTCCCCTCCCCCTCTTCCACAGTCATCTGAATCTGCTTCCCTCTTATCAGCTCCGCAGATCTAGCTTAAGCCCTGCACGTTGACAGAATTCAATTAAACCAAACCTTTATTAAAAATCGACTATATGCATGGCTCTGGGGATACAAAGCAAAAGAACGAACCTAGTTCCTGTTGTTGGGTAGTTTATGGTCTATTGGAGGGGAGGGAGGGAGGAGGAGAGAACATGTGTCTATTTGATTCATCACTGTAGACCTACCTTGGCCCAAGGCAGTGGAGGTGAGAACAGAATCCAAATCAGTAAGGTAAGAGACAATGTGGTGTAGGGAAGGAACATTACAGGGTGTCCCTAAAGTCAGGACACATAGGCAAAAATGCATATTTTCAAGAAATGAAATTAATGAAATTTTCAACAACATTTGATTTAATTGGAATATTATACACATTCGATATGGTTTCCATCATTTGTGATGCAAAGCTTGATGCGCTTTGCAAGATTCACGTGAACTCGATGCAATGACTCCACATTGCCGTCAATTTTAGCACATTCACTCTTTATGCATTCAATCAAGGGTTTCCATTGAGTACAGCTTCACCTTCAGCATACCCCAGAAAAAGAAGTCAAGGCGGCTAAGGTCTGTTAATATTCCAATTAAATAAATAAAATGTTGTTGAAAAATGTGTCCAGATTTTAGGGACACATCGTAGATTTGGAATAAAAAAGCTCAGGTTCATGTCGCAGCTCTGCCATTTGGTAGCCTTGTGGTTTTTTTTTTTTTTTGGCAAAACATTCTTTGGGACTCAGTTTCTCACCCTGTAAAATGAAGGGGTTGGGTTAAATAATCTCAAATGTCATTTCCACTTTGATATCAGGTGAGCCCTTTATTGGGGAGGGAAGCCCAGAAATATTCTAGACCTAGCCTTCCCATGCTCAACTCTAAGGGTTTTCATTGTCTTGTCCCCCGTAGCTGGGACTCTCTCCCTCCTCACCTTCACCTCCTAGCTTTCTTCAAATGTCACCTTCTGCAAGAAGTTTTTCTCAATCTCCCTTAATGCTAGTGCCCTCCCTCGGTTAATATCTCTAATTTATCCTGTCTATATCTTGTTCATACATAGTTATTTGCGTGTTCTGTCCTCCACTAAGGAGCTAGGGCAGCTAGGTGGTCCAGTACATAGAGCGCTGTCCCCGGAGTCAGGAAGACCTGAGTTCAAATCTGGCCTCAGATTCTTGCTTACTGAGTGACCCTGGGCAAGTCACTTAACCCTGTTTGCCTCAGTTTCTTCATCTGTAAAATGAGCTGGAGAAGGAAATGGCAAACCACTCCAGTATCTTTTCCAAGAAGACCCCAATTGGGTCACAAAGAGTTGAATATGACTAAAAATCAACATAATGACAATAAAAACTCTGTTAGATAGTGAGCTCTTAGATATCAGAGACTGTCTTTTGCCTTTCTTTGCATCCCCAGTGATTAGAACAGTGCCTGGCACATAGTAGGTGTTTAACAAATACTAGGTGACTGACTTTCCCAGAGCTGACTCAGAGAAGAGCTTTTCTACCCTAGGACAGCTAGGTGGTAACGGTGGATAGAGTACTCTCCCTAGAGTCAGGAAGATCTGAGTTCACATCCAGCTTTAGACTCTTACTAGCTGTGTGACCCTGGGCAAGTCATTTAATCCTGTTTGCCTCAGTTTCCTCATTTGTAAAATGAGCTGGAGAAGGAAATGGCAAACCACTCCTATATCTTTGCCAAGAAAACCCAAATGGGGTCATGAAGAGTCAGACACAAACCCTGTGGAGTTCTTCTCCTCTGCCACATACCTTCCTCTTTTCCTCAACTCTCCGTTCAACTTCTTGTCTAGGTCTCTAACCCCTGTGTTTTTCTTTTCCCCCAGTGTGTGTGATGTACACTCAAGGAATGGAGAACAAGCAATGGAGGGAGGTAGGTACCCCTCCTCTCGTTCCTCGATAAATGCATTCATTGGCCTGTCATCTTTCTTTCTCTGTCTCTATCTTCTAGCTGGGGTATTTCTTAGTGTAGTGCCTTAGTACCTTTTGTAAGTTCTGTTAGCATGGGGACAGTGAAGTCAAGGCAGGGGCTCGTTAAGACCCCCTTTCATGTCAACCTAGTCTTGGAATAAAGCTAATCAAGGGACAATTTCCACTCTTTGGTGAGATTCTTAAGTCCCACTTTGTGGAGGAGGCTTTTATTGGTCCCTTCCACTCTCTTTGCCTCTGAGGTTACTTCCCATCTACTTTCTGTATACTCTGTATGCACCTTGTTAATATATTTGTCTTCCCTACTGGATTGTGAGTTTCTTGCGGACAGGGAGTTCAAGAAGTGTTTTTTTACCTTTCTTTGTATCCTCGGTGCCTAGCACAATGCCTGGCGCACAGTAAGCATTTAATAAATGCTTATTGGCCAACTGGCTAACACAATCCTTACCCTCAGGGAGCTCTCAGTCTGATGGGAACAACAAGGTTAGTCAATTACTAAGTTAATAACCATTTATTAAGTGCCTCATGTATACCAGGCACTGTGCTGAGTGTTTGGGTACAGAGACAAAAATGAAAGTCTCTGCCTTCAAGGGGCTTATACTCTTTAAAAAATTTTTTTTATTCATTTTGAACTTAAATATAAAAAGACAACCCCCCCCCATTTCCATGTACACAGCACAGAACAAAAAGAGAATTCAATATAAAACCATGAACCTCTATTTCACACTGTTTGCTTTTCTTTTGAAAAAACAAAATAAAACAAAACAAGGTAATTAATACCATGCATTGCTTTCACAGCCGCCTGCTTTTCTGTGCTTCTGTCTAAGTTTCCTTTTGTTCTCTGCTGTGCATTTGGTCTTACATTCTAATAAAGGAGACAACACGGACACATTTAAGTGTATAAAAAATACATACCATATAGGGATAGGGATTGCATCTGTAATTTCATTGGCATAGGGGAACTCCCAGGTGAGGAAATTCCCTCTACTAATGCAGGCCAGCACACTTATAGTGTAAGAGAGTTGCCTAGAACACTCAGAGGTTGTGATATGTCCAGGGTCATGCAGAGATAGGTGTTGAGTCCAGGTTTTCCTGGTACCAAGGTCAGCTCTTTATCCACGACATCACGGTATGTGGAAAAAAGCCAAATATATAATGTACTAAATATACCGCAAATACAAAGTAATTTTTGGAGGGAAACACCAGTAGCTGGGGCAATCTAGAAAGACCTCATGTAGGAGGTGGCCCTTGAGCTAAACTTTGAAGGGATGCAGGGATTCTGAGGGTGGGGTGAAGGAGTGTGTCCCAGGCATGAAGGACAGACACTTCACTGACAGAAATGGGAGACAGAATGTGGTGTATAAGGAACAGCAAGAAGACCAGTCTTGCTGGAAGATGAAGTACATGAAGGGGAGAATATATAATGAGCCTGGAAAAGAAGGTAGACCAAGATTGTAAAGAGCTCGAAGTGCCAAACAGAGAAGTTTGCATTTGATCCTAGAGGTGATAGATAGCCTTTGGAGAATACTGAGTAATGGAGTGTTCAGTGGACATGTTCAGACTGTGCTTTAGGAATATCTCTTTAGCAGATTAGTGGAGGATGAATTGAAAAGGGAGGTGGGGGAGGCTAGGGGCAGGGAGACCAATTAAGAGATTACTGCAATAGTCCAAGAGAGAGATGATGAGGGACTCTGAAGTAGGGTGTTGGCCTTTTGGGTGGAAAGAAGGGGGTGGATAGGAGAGTGTAACAGCAAGCACCCTGGCACATCCAGGATGGCCTGCTAGCCCAGGCTGTTTGATCTGCTTTTGAAAGAAAGATAGCTTTTAAAGGAGTCAACAATCTTACTTTAATTACATTCACTAGTTTAGGGGAAAGATCAGCACCCTGAACATGGAGAAAATACAAGCAGAGAAATTAGCGCAAAGACCAACAGACAGGGTTCCACCTGTCTGAACAAGGTAATACAACCACCTACATATACCATCAGATGGGGGAACACAGATATATCTCAGTGGTCGGGGGGGTGCTCTGAACAAAACGGCTACTCAGAGTCCTGTCCAGGGAATCAAAAGGTCCTTCTCATAAGTGAACCCCCAAAGCAAAATCTCACCTCAGGGTATATATACACTTCTCTGAGTCAAAAGGCATCACAATCCTCATGACTCAATGCCTAATTAGTTTAGTACCAAAAAAGGCATGAAAGCCTTCCTACAAGCAAGCCTCCCAGGAAGCTAGCCTCCCCTAAGCAAGCTCCTTATTAGGCAAATTCCTCCCCCAAAGGGCTCTATGTGACTCAGGATGTATCAGAGCTGTGATCGAGCACATGTGGTCACATAGGCCTATTAATGGATGTGGAAGACCTTCCTATTGCATTACCATTACAGAGAGAAATGGAGGCAGAATCACTGAGACTTGGCTACTGATTTAGATTTGTGGGGTGAGGGACAGAGAAGAGTTGAGGATGACTCTGAAATTCCAAACCTAGGTAACTGGAAAAATGGTGGAGCTTTGACATCTTGCTTGTTATCAGGTGCTCAATAAATATCTGTTGAGGCCCCAGGTGATGAAATCTTTGGGGAATTTTGTCACTTACCTTCCTGTAAAAACTTCATGGGCTCCGCATTGTATATGAAACTAAGTTCAAATTCCTTGACCTGGCATTCAAAGCTCTCCACAGATTAGCCCTGTTCTGCCCTACCTTTTCAGTTTTATGTTCCACTACACCCCTCCAGTTATTACTCAGTTACTTTTGTTTAAAGGTTTGCAAGGTGCTTAACAAATATTATCTCCAGTTATTAGAGGATGGGTGGGTAAGTGGGATAGAGGTGGAATACGGGAATACTTGACCAACTTCAGGAATTACCCAGTGACACTGATGAAATTGCAGGATCTGGTCCATTGCGTAGAAGCCACTGAAGGGGTGCTGTAGGGGACCTCTTAATGACTGGTTGATTGAGCATCAGCTGCTCTTCCTCATGGCCTGTAAAGCAAGCTGGACAGTCGCCCGCTTTCTGCCTTTGATTTTTGGTAGGAAGCGATGTGGGGGAGGGAAGCAGAGACCCCCTCGTGCATCTTGTGGCTCAGAGTGCCCTGAATTGGGGCTCACCCTGAGTCTGATCCCCTGTCTGCCACCCCCTGCCCCTTGCAGTAACTTGATGTTTCTGTTAAACCAGGATGTTAACCACTCTTTGTACAGGCTTTGCAATAATAGTGGGAGCGACAAGTAGCGTTATTAGGGTTTTGAAGTTCGCAAAGCACTTTAGAAATATTATCTCATTTTATTGTCACGATAGTCCGGGAAGGTAGGTGCTGCTGCTTCCCTATTTTACCGATGAGGACACTGAGGCAGACAATGATTAAGTGACTTACCCCAGGTCACACACCTCGTTTCTGAGGCAGGATTTGAACTCAGATCCTTCTGACTGCAGGGCCAATGTTCTATCCACTGTATTACCTAGCTACCCCTTTGCCTTCTGGACACTTGTGCCTTCATTTATTTTGTTGTCCTTTCTCTAGAAGGCTCTCTTTCTCCAGTGCTGCCTCTTTAAGTGATATAAATTTTTCAAGGTCCAGGTCAAATGCTGTATCTATGGAGTAATAGAAGGAGCTCTGGATCCCTCCAAAGACTTCTCTCATTAACCTCTTTGAACCTTAGTTTCCTTGTCTCTGAAATGGGATAGTAATACTTGCCTTCCCTACCCCACATAGAACTCCTGGGAGAAAAAGCGTTGTATCCTTTAAGTGCTATAAAGATGTGACCTATTATCATGAAGAGAGGCAGTGTGGGTTGGTGGTTAGAATCAGGAAGACCAGGCTGGGTAACCCTAGACAAATCCCTTAACCTCTCAAAGCCACAGGCAACTGTTTAAGACTGTAAGTGGCTGAACAGCTGTTGAACTGAATTGGTGAAGGGAGTTTCCTCCCTGGGAGTTCCGTAGACCAATGAGTTATAGGTCTAGATTGAATGAATGAAAAAAAGCCTTTATTAAGCACTTGGCTGTGTGCACAGCACTGTGCTAAGTGCTGGGGGGTACAAACAGGACTCTAAGACAGCCTCAGCTTTCAAGGAAGCCACGTTCTAGTGGGGGACAACAAGCACGGGAGGTTAGGTTTCAGCCCAGAGCTAGAAGGGACCCTGGCTGTCAATTTGGTCTGAGCCCCTCCTTTCTACATTTAAAGGAAGCTAACCCAGGAAGGCAGAATTGAGATTCTAAGACACGTCCAGCGCCTCCAAATTAAACCCTTCAAGTTCATTGCTCTTTTTCCTGTCTCTCACAGGTCTCATGGACCGGTAGCCTCCATCCATCCATGACTTCTTACTCCTCTAAATTCCTTTGGGTTCATGCTTAAACCACTTACTTGTGTATGTCTACCATTTTCTGCTAGAGGCAGCTAGGTGGCTCAGTGGATAGCATGCTGGGCTTGGAGTCAGGAAGACCTGAGTTCAAATCCAGCCTTAGATACTTAGTCTGGGCAAATCACTTAACTGCTACCTGCCTCAGTTTCCCCACCTATGAATGGAGATAACAATAGCACCTATTCCCCAGGTAGGTTGTAAGAATCAAATGTTAAAAAAAATGCTTAGCATAGTGCCGTAGCACATAGTAGGCACTCCTACAGATACTTCTTTCCTTCCTAGGCAGTAGGCTCTATAAGGGCAAAGACTGTGTCTCATTTATTTCTTCATCCCTGTAGGGACTCATAATTAGTAGGCACTCAGTAAAAATGTTTGTGGAAGGCATGCATGAATGATTGAAGGACTGACAGGCCAGTCCCACAGGAACCTTTCAATTTAAATGGGGAGAAGACAGAGCATCACCGAAGAGTCACCACAGAACACTTCCGACAAACCAACCTATTGATAGGTGGGCGCATTAGTGAATTCAGATTTCACTGATGCAGAATTTCCCATCACTCTGCTAGGGCTGAAAAAATGACTTTACTAGGCACATTACAGTGGTGTAAACAAGGCTGTCTGGGTAGTATTTAAGCCTGCTTAAGAAAACAAACTGTTTTTGAGTACTTGGGGACATCCTGCATACAAACAAAGACTGTGCTCATTTTAAAATCATCCTTCCCTCTTCTTTAAAAGAGGCCTCAAAAGGCCTGGGAGGACACTAATTTGTCATCTGCTACTTTGTGGCACCGAGTGTACTTGAAAGTAATGACTATTTCTTTATGGAATGGTTTGTAATTCAGGTTTCCCTTCCCCTGTAGGTAGTCTGGTTTTACTCTTGTAATCATGCAGTCTTTTTTCAGTCATGTTCAACTCTCTGTGGCCCTATTTGGGGTTTTCTTGGCAAAGATGCTGGAGTGGCCTCCCATTGCTTTCTCCAGTTCATTTTACAGATGAGGAAACCGAGGCAGGCAGGTGAAGTGAATTGCCCAGGCTCACACAGCTAATAAGTGTCCAAAGCCAGACTAAGTCTTTCCGGCACTCTATATACTGTTAAAACAGTGTAGTTCAGGGAAAGAACACTGGATTTCACGTCAGAGGGCCTGGTCTCAAATACTGCCTTTGATATTATCTGCATGACCATAGGCAAGTCAAGTAACCCCTCTGGCCTCAGGTTATCTATTTGTTAAATGAGGGGGTCAAACTAGATCAGAAAGGTCAAACATGACTGGCCCACCATACTCCCAAGTGCGACCTGGAGCCAGAATAAAATGTAATTGGGAAATATTTAACAAAATAAATAAAAATACAGTAAACAGACAATATTACATTTTAAAATGGTCAAAACGTAGCTGGCAGGAATCCCAGCATATGGATTAGTGGTCCTATTTATATTTGAGTTTGACACTATTGGTAGACATGACCCCTAAGATTCTATTCTAAATCTATGATCTTTTTAAGTATATATTTTTGGTGGAGATTTATGACAGTGGAACTTTTGGTACAAAAACTACCTCTCCTGAGGTGGACGGCAGCTGGTCTGGTCTGTAAGTTACATTCTTGGAGAGTTGTCTGGGACACCAAGATGGAGTGTAGCAATCTAACATGATGGGAGCATCTGGGTGGTGCAGTGGATAGAGCACTGGCCCCGGAGTGAGGACGACCTGAGTTCCAAGTCTGGCCTTAGGCACTTACTAGCTGTGTGACTGCCTCCAGAAAACAAACACATAAATAACAAAACCATCTAACATGATGCAGGGTCCCAGATCTGGGGCTGGAGGGAACTTCCTTCAGGGTCATCTAGTCCAACGTCCATTTTACATTTGGAGACGATGAAGCTGAGTGAGCTAAGGTCACTTGTCCAGGGTCCCAGAGGCAGCAAATGGTAGAGATGGAGTTGGGCTTTGGCTGCATATCCAGGGCTCTGTCTGCTCCAGCCTCACAAAAGACTCAAGCTCTTGGCAATCATCCATTTATTTCAAGCAATATTCAAGGGAACAAAAGGCTATTAACAGCAAATAATTTTATTCGGTTGTTTTTCAGTCGTGTCTGACTCTTTGTGACCTCATTTGGGGTTAAGATCCTGGAACGATTTTACAGATGAGGAAACTGAGGCAAACAGAGTGGAGTGACTTGTCCAGGGTCATACAGCTAGGAAGTGTCTGAACTCCAAAGGCCCTGTGCTCCATCTGCTGAGCCACCTAGCGGCCCTTCTTGTTTTATAGCACAGTTAGTAACCCAAGATGCAAGAAAATAATGCTGTTTATCTACCATGCACAAGTCACTTTGTCATGGTCATCCCGTCAGTCAGTCAGTAAACCTTTATCAAGCTCTACTATATGCCAGGGACTATGCAAACTGCCAGGGTTACAAAGACATCAATGAAGCCAGTTCCTGCCCTCAAGGACCTTACCTTCCATTGATTAGCATTGCCCTCTGCTTGCCCAGGTAGAAAGTGAATCTCCCTCACTGGAAGTGTCAAGGAAAGGCCACTAATCACTCACTGGGAGACTGTAGAAGACATTCATATTTCAGGCAAGAATTGGAACTGAGGTGCAGCAAGGTGGCTCAGTGAGTAGAGCACTGGCCCTGGAGTCAGGAGAACCTGAGTTCAAATGTGGCCTCAGATATTTGACACACTTACCAGCTGTGTGACCTTGGGCAAGTCACTTAACCCCAATTCCCCCCTCCAGAAAAAAACAAACCAAAAAGAACCCCCAAGAATTGGAATTTAAAAGGCAAATTTTAAGATAGGCCACTTCAAAGCAGACCATTGGAATCTGTTAGAAATATAGGACAACTTTGTACCATTGGGGCTACACTTCAACCATTAGAGACAAAAGCAGAACACATTCTAAAATCTTTTCAGTGTGTGTAATGTTCACCAAAATACTAATTAATAAGGCCATAATTACTCAATCCAAAATCGTTCACCCAAATTGTTCCATGAATAGAATGGAATATAGACAGCAAGGCTCATTTAAATCCTATTTATTTATTTAAATTTTATTTTATTTAAATTATAAATTTTCATAATTAACCTTTACGAGGCATTGCTAGTTAATGTCAGTTTAGAAGTGGGGCTTTTGAGGTCCCTTCCAACTCTAGGCTTCTGTGAATGGGCCCCCCTTTTGATCAGCAGCTTACAAAGAGCCAAAAATAATGGAGTTGAAGAGGCAAAAGACTACGTACCCCCTGGGTTTCTGCAACATCACTGGGCCTCAGTTTCTTCATGTTTAAAATGAGGTGGGAGGTGGATTACAGCTAGGTGGTGAAGTGGATAGAGCCCCTGGCCTAGAGTCAGGAAGACCCAAGGTCAAATCTGGCCTCAGACATTTACTAGCTGTGTGACCCTGGGTAAGTCACTTAACCCTGTTTGCCTCAGTTTCCGCATCTGTAAAATGAGCTGGAGAAGGAAATGTCAAACCACTCCAGTATTTCTGCCAAGAAAACCCCAAAAAGGGGTGACAAAGAAGTGGACACAACTAAAATGACCAAACAGCAATAATAACAAAAGGTCCCTTCTGGAGCAGCTAGGTGGCACGGTGGATAGAACATGGGTCTTGGAACCAGAAAGACACACCTATGTGAGTTCAAATCTGGCCTCGGGTACTTACTAGCTGTGTCACCCTGGGTAAGTGACTTTAACCCTGTTTGCCTCAGTTTCCTCATCTGTAAAATGAGCTGGAAAAGGAAATGGCAGACCACTCCAATATCTGTCAAGAAAATCCCAAATGGGGTCATGAAGAGTCAAGCATAACAGAAAAAGACTGAACAGCAAGGTCCCTTCCAAGCGTTAAGTCCTATGATCCTGTGCTGCCTGCCGGAAACTGAAGTGGTAGAAAAATCCAGCCCCCTCGTGGCTGGGATGCAGAGGAGTCCTGGGGCCCACTTCTGAGGAACCCCTCCCAGGACCAGAGAACCAAAATCCAGCATAATCAGGCCCCATGACAGTGATCACAAGCATTGTCCTCCCAAACCAGGCAGAAGGAATGTCACATTAGTTTAAAGCTAATAAGAATGGGGTGGTAGAGACAAATGCGGCCACAGCAATTTCCCTAGGCAGAGTCTGGACCCTGCAGCCATTGTAGGAGGCTCAAGTTTAGTCCAGAGAGGATGGAAGCCCCCATTGTAACCTCTGACTGACTGGTTTCATCTGAGTTTGTCCATTCAGGTCATAGATGTGCCTTCTGAGAAAGCTCAGCTTTCCCAGAGCCCAAATCTGTCACCACATTTTGTGAAAATTGACTCAAGATGTAATTTTAGGCTGGGAAATGGAACATTACTTGCACGATAGGCCTCACAGGAGGTTTTAAGTCTTCTGGGTAAAAGAAGTGGGGTGTGATGGGAAGAGCCTTGGACTGGGGGAGTAGAAGGAATCAGGAATCATTAAGTCTCTCAGTTTGCCTGTTTGACCAATGGGGATAATACCCCCTTCCCCTCTCTCTTGAGCCAGCATAGGACATAAAAAGCCCTGCCTATCTGTCAGTGAAGGAACAGCTTTTCTTGGAAGAAAGGTAGGTAAATTCGGAGTCAAGGGATTGCTGGATTCAAGCCAGGAGACCTGGGTTCCAATCCTGACACTTAACCATGTGACCTCTCTGAGTCTCATTTTGCTTATTTGTAAAACAGGTCATCCCTTCCCTGAGAAACTCTGAGAGTCTTTCCTTCCCAGATTGATTCTTTTATAAAGGCAAACTAGGCCATCTTTTGCCTCAATTCTTAATCTAGCTTTAAATCACTGAATGGGTGTTGCCTCAGACAAACTTAGATTTGGAAAAGACCTTAGCTTAAAAAGGCCAAGGTCTCCAGCTACATCTGGGGCCATCACCAGTCTTCCTGACCTATATCTTGCCACTGGACTCCCATGACTCTGGAGGAGAGAGCGGGGCTGATGACTCTGAACAGCTCTGCCTCACTTAAATCCAGTTCACTTGCAAGTCAAGACACCCTTCTGATGCCATTGGCCCTTTCTGAGAACAACATCTCTCCCGACCACTTTGCAAGATTGCTGGGAGGTGGCATTTTGTATACCCTAAACACTGCAGAAATATGAACTAATATTATTATTTTGTGCTCAAAAAGAAGCAAAAGACAAGCAGTTCCTGCTCTCAAGGAGTTTATAATCTGCCAGGCGAAACAACATGCAAACAAATATATATATATATATATATATATATATATATATATATATATATATATATATATATATGTCTAGCTATATGCAAAATAAGGAGGAGATAGTTTACAGAGTGAAGGCTCTGGAATTAAGAGGTGTTGGGAAAGGCTTCCTGTAGAAGGTGGGGTTTTAGTTGAGACTTAAGAGAAGTAAAACTGCCTAGAAGGGGATGGGCAAAAGGTGATGGGTTTCCCATCATTGGTGGTCTTCAAGCAGAGGGTAGATGAGCACTTGTTGGGTGGGCGTGTTATGGTGGGGATTCCTTTCCCTTGTGAGTGGGACTAGATGACCCACTTCTTCCAACCCTCAAATTCTCTGACTCTGTGATTTCCTAGAAGCAGAACCTAAAACCCAGAAAAGTGACATGGCTTACCCAGAGTCACACAGGTAGGAATGAGTAGTGGAGATGACATTTGAGCTCAGCTCTCCTGACTCCACTGTCCCACTGACCTACTCTATACCTTCACCTCCATGAGGCTGAGCATGGTCTATGAAGAGGTGGCTCATGGTAGGCAGAAGTAGGTCCCGGTTTTATAATTGCTACAAGAGCTTTCTGTGGTAGGAAGAATGTTGGTTCTGTGTTGGAATCCTGTTCAAATGAAAGGAAATGTTGATTGCCTCTATTAATTGACCTGGAAGCTTGCTTTTTTGGGGGGCAGGGAGCCTGGAAGGACAACAGAGAACCCACCCACGAATAGTGTGAAGGAACCCAGTGTCATGGTGTGGAAGGAAATGGGAACCCAAGAGGAATATTAGAAAGGAGGGTGACGAGGACTGTGGGAACAGTTTATATAGCACTTTAAGGTTTGCAAAAATTTTGTCTCGTTTTATTGTCCTGACGACCCTGGGAGGCAGGTGCTATCATTACCTCCACTCTCCTGGTGAGGACACTGAGACCGAGGCATTAACAGCTAGCGTCTATGTATCGCTTTAAGATTGGCCAAGTACCTTATGTATGGGATCTCATTGGATCCTTGCAGCAACGCTGTGAGGTAGGCTTGCTTATGATGTCCATTTTATAGGTGAAGAAACTCAGGCTGAGCAGTGAAGTGATTTGTATGTGGTCACACAGCTGGTAGCTGTCAGAGGCTGGCCTTCCCAGGGCTTGTTGATGCCAAGGCTAGCATTCTATTCACTGTGTGATCCTGCTTCTTGTTTTGTAGACAGTAGGTGCACAATAAATGTCCAGTTGAATTGAACATGCATATATGAATGTCATTTTGAGTGGTTCGTCTTCTCGGTGTAAGGATTTATAGACGGGGTGACTCCTCTTTTAAACTTTCTTACCTCCTATTGTGCCAACAGGCCTCCCCACAGAAGCTCCTCCTGACCCCTCCCCATTTCTTAGCATCTTAAAGTTCCCTCTGCCCTTTCTGTCTCACTCTCTCCTTTTGACGTTGGTTGAACTTTCTGGCTCACTCCAGTCTCTTTTGGAAGATTTCCTCTGCTCAGCAAAGATAGCAGTGCATTGTTCCTCCTTTCCTATCTTTGAGGTACAATGGAAAGAACCTGGGTTTAAATCCTGCCTCTGCTGTTTAGTCACTTTGCAAAAGTCAGTTAACTTCCCTGGATCTCAGTTTCCTCACCTATAAAATGAGGGCTTTGGACTAGGCCACCTGAGAGGTCTCTTCCAGCTCTAGCTCTGTGATACTAAACATGAATTCCTTATACACCCTATTACAATAACTAAGTCATCATTTAACTTTCCTGAGCAAAAACCTTCCATGGCTCCCTATTGCTAAACAATCAAATCCAAATTCCCCATCCTGGCATTCAGCAACTTCCACAAGCTGATTCCAGCTTCCGGGTCTAGTTTTGTTTCCAGTGCCCCCTCAGCTCTAGCTAAACAAATTTCCTCTCAGTCTCTGATATAAATCACTCAGCACTGACAAACACTGAGTATCAACGATGCTGTGGGGAATTGTACTGGGCTACCGAGGATGCAGAGAGGTAAGGTCCTCCTCTCACAGGACCTTCGAGTTAATTTTGGAGATAGGGCATACAAAAGCAGTAATCAACCAGACAAGGACATGTAGAATAAATGCCAAGTGACTCAGTTCAGGACTTGAGGAATTCCAAGGAGGGAGAGATCCCTGTGGGCTGCGATGGTCCTAGAAGGCTGTTTATAGAAGGGGTGGGATTTGTACTGGGCCTTGAAGTATGGAGACGACTTAGATATTTGGAAGGGAGGAGAGAAGGGGCTCTTGGACAAGGTGGGTATGAAACAGAAGTGGATGCAAAGGTGTGGAGATCAGAATAGGTTTGGGTTTGTTTGGTGGGGGGAGGGTTCATGAGAGTCAATGATTTTAGCTTGAGTGGAGGGTTAGTGGAAGATAAATTTTGAATGTTAAATGGGACTGGATTATGTTTTCAAGCAACAATGAACCAGAAAGTACCTACTATGGGCTGAGAGTCATTAGGGTGTAGTGGTTAGAAATCTGCCTGGAACCCCATCTGGCCAAGAGGAAATTGATCAGAGAGGCATGGGAGACAGAGAAGCGGCATGTTAGGGTGAATGACTGTTGGATTTGGAATCAAGAGACTTGTGTTCAAGTCCTGCTGCTGCCGTTTGTTAGCTGAGTGGCCACTGGTATATTTTACCTCTCTGACCTCCCATTTCATGGGGTTGAGGAAGGTAGTACTTGGGCTACCTGCCTTGCAGGACTATTGTCAAGGAAGTGTCTATCAATTTGAAAATACTGTGGAGATGATGTGAACTAATATTATGAACTTGTTTGCAGTATGAAGTTAGTAGGTTAGTGGTTCCATGTTATCCTTTCCAAGAGTATTTGTATTTTCAAAGAATAGAGGGAAATGGTGATGCCTAATTCAAAGGAATGAAACTCTAAGGGACTTTCAGATATTATGGCACGTTGGTGGCCTGAGATATTTGGGGGAAGGGGAAAAGAGTGGAGGAGATCAGCTAGTGCCCCTGAATTGATACTTTAGGGAGTGTGAGCTCTTCAAGTGGGCCCTGCTTTCAATCCAAACTGGGGCCTGAGGCTCTGAGAGAGAAGCTCTGGGAAGCAGCAACGGAATCTTCTTTACAGGGCTCGAGGCAGAGACTGGTGGAAAGCATTTTTTGTCAGCTCTCTGGCAGGGATGGTGGGGAAAAGGCCATTCTCAGAGTAGCTGAGGGCGATTTGGTAGATTATCTAAAACAGCAGCTAATTAGGAAATAAGCTTTTTGGCAGGAAGTCTTTCATTACAAGCTCATGGCATTTTGTGAGGCCGGCTGGGGCAGCGACATCTCTGCCAGGTCATCTAAATGGAGCTTTCTTTCCTGAAAACAGCAAAACACCAGGCTTGTGATTGGATGGGGGCGAGGGGTACTTTGTACCAGTTTTAGAAGGGGACTTCAAGACCCTTGTGCTCCATACTTAGTCTGGGGCTGAAGACTGAGGTCCTGTATCTGTTGAGCCTCCATCAGCACGTGTTCAGCCTTGTTCTCCCTGGACTTCCATTTCCCTATCTCTAAAGTAGGGATTGTTAACCTCTTTCGTGTCATGGACCCCTTTAGCAGACTGGGAAAGGCTAGGGACCTCTTCTCAGAATAATTTTTTAAAATGCATATAATAAACTACACAGGATTGGGGGAAAATCAAATATATTGAAATATAGATAAAATGAAATATATATTAAAAATGTTCATGGAGCCCAGGTTAAAAAAACCCTCATCTATAGGAGCTGTCTCATTGTTTTATCAGTCATATCATCCATAAGCTAGGAGACTCCTCAATGTAGCAGAGACAGAACCTGCCTTGGAGTCAGGAAGTGCTGGGATCCGGTCCCACCTCTCACATTTACTGGCTGTGTGATCTGGGCAAGTTACTTGACCTCTGAGGGTCCCAGGCTACTCTCTAAGATTATAAATGGCACGACAGGTACATTTTTACACTGGTAGAGGAGGTTTCCTCACTAGGAGTTCCTTCCATTGAAGAAATCACAGGTCCAGACACTCATAACATGTAGGAGTGGAAAAGGAGATGGGCCTATCACAAGGGGTAGGAGATAGAAATCCACTATACTGGTACCCACATGATGATAAAAGACCCAGAGGATGGTCTCCAACATGGTAGATTCGTGGGAGGGCATGGAAGGGAATCACAAAGGTTGAGAAGACATGGAAGTGCTGCAGTCTGCAATGGTAGAAAGAGTATCCACATTGAGGAGATCCTGTATCATACAAATAGAGGATATCGTTCTCTCTCTGCAAAGAAGGACAGCACCATTCATATCTCAGTGTAACCATTTGGAGAAAGTATGGTGTAGTCAATACTGTGCTGGACTTGGTCTCTGCACCTACTAGCTGTGTGACCGTAGGCCAGCTAGTTAAGTTCACTGAGCCTCAGTGTTATCATCCCCAAAATGGGGATGATAATATTTGTGGTGCCTATTTCGCAGGGTTGTGGGGATCAGCTGAGACATCATCATTCAAGCTTCAACAAATGCTCATTTGCTCCATGGTGTGTGTAAAACGCTGTACTGTGAGTGACTCATTGTTAATTTGTATTTATACAAAATACAAAATTGACATTTATAAAACGTCTTGAGATCCTTGGTGCCTTTTCGTTGCCCATTCTCTTTCCTGGAATGCACTCCCTCCTTATTTCTGCTTCATACAGTCCTTCTCTTCCTTTCAGATGTAGCACAAGTCTCACCTTCTACCCGAAGCCTTTCCTAGGAAGCTAGGTGCTGAAGTGGATAGAAGCCTGGGTCTAGCATCAGGAAGACCTGAGTTCAAATGTAGCCACCTATATTTGCTAGTCTCAACTATAAAATGGGAATCATTATCTCCCTATCTCCCTAGGGATGTTGTGAGGTTCAAATGAGATAAAATTTATAAAGCGCTTAGCGTTGTAGGTACATAATAGGTACTTAACAAATGCTGGTTACATTCCTTCCTCCCAATGCTCCTACTTGCTAGTGCTCTCCCACCCAAACTATTTTGTAACTCTGTATTTGTGCTGTACATGTTTATGCCCTCCCCCCAAATGATTGTGTAACTTTGTATTTGTGCTGTACATGTTTGTGCCCTCCCCCCAAATGATTGTGTAACTTTGTATGTGTGCTGTATATATTTTTGTATGTGCTTGTTATCCTCCCACCCCCCCATTAGAATGGAAAGCTCATCGTGCATAGGGTTGTTGTCATTTGTCCTGTGTTCTCGAAGAGGACCATGACATCAGGGAGGCGATGCCATGACATGCAAGTGAATTTGATTTAAGTGAGGGAGGTCACTTATGTGCAAAGTCACCAGCCTCACTCTCTCCTCCGGAGCCATCTGGGTCCAGTGGCCAGATATAGGTCAGGACGACTGGAGATGGCCCCAGATGCAGTGGGAGACCTTGGCCTTTCTAAGCTAAGGCCTTTTATTGAGACCTATGAGTAGTGACTTTGCTCTTGTATCCCCAGCACAGGTCCAGGTAAATAGTAGGCACTTAATAAATACTTAATTTCACAAAATACAGACCTTATGGTACAATCAGCTACATGTCCTTGGGTAAGGGGGGAAATCAAAGAGCGTCTGTGGCCAGAAGTGTTCTTACTTTGCTCTGGACTTCAATATTCTCCTCTGTCAAATGAAAGGAGTGGGACCAGAAGGTCTCCAAGGTCCTCTTCCAGCTCATCTGCTCCTATGGTTCTAAAATGCTAAGATGATTCTCCAGCACCTCCCTGGGGATGTGAGATTGGCCAGTACTTGCTGTGCGGTTTCAGGGCAGACCTCTGAAAGCACATTTGCATTTTCTATTTTTATTTGAGGCAGATTGCTTTCTGGCCTCTAATTTTAATCCCGGTTAATATGATTCACTAGGGCCTCGGGTTTGTATCTGCCACACAGCTTTCAGAATCCCCAATTAGGAAGCCATCAATAATACACGGAGATTACAGGGGGAACAACAATCGGGGAAGGGTGGACAGCTTGGAAATCAGAGCAAACAATCTGTTAGCTTTGGGCTCATTCCCATTGCTCGGACCCAGCCACAGTGGGACCTTTCAGCTGGGGAGGAGGCTCAGAAGCTTCTTCCAGCTGTGATTTGAGAGAAGCAGGAGCTGTTTTAATTCGGCGTCCATTAAGACCATTCAGCCTCGCAGAGAGCCACCCTTCCATTGTGGGTTGGGGAGCTCGGAGAGCTCTTGCTGAGCCCGTAGGGCCTAATCCACTGCCTGGCGGAGTTAGCTGACAGCGTTTAGATGGATGGGCTTTGTCTCCAAGGTCCCTTCCAGCTCTAAAATCTTGGGATCATCTGTTAGCAAAAGGAAGAGATGATAGCTGACATTTATGTTTATAACACTCTGAACTTTGCAAAGTCCTCTCCACACATCATTTCATTTAAGGTGCGGCTGCCCACGTTTCCTCTTCTATAAGAGGAGGGTTTCGGCCTAAGGTCCCTTACGGCTCCGGTATTTTCTTTCGTTATTTCTCCCCCTCCCCAAAACTGAACACCTCAAAGTTCTGATGCCCAATGCCCCAGCCTGGCCCCACAGTAGAGAGGGGAAGGGAAGGAACAAAAGCATTTATTAAACTCCTACTATGTGCCAGGGACTGTGATAAGTGCTTTGCAAATATTATCTTATTTGATCTCCTTTCCCCATGCCTCCCTGCAGAGGAGGGGGACCAGAGGTGTAGAATGCTGAATCCAATGTCAGATTTGTTCAATATGTTGGTTGGTTTGATTAATTGTCTTTCTTATTTTAAAAGTATTTATGATAAGGAATGGCTCCCTGGGGTGGGGCAGAGGGAATGATACAGTGGGAAATGTAGATAATGTGAAAACAAAGGATAGCCACAAAAACATTTTTAAAAAGCCCAGTCCCCTTCATTCCAGCCCCCTTGATTTCCCTTGACTATTTATTGTCCAGGTCCAGGCCATCTTAGGGGAAGTGAGGTAGTTCAATGAGTAGATAGAGTGTTGGGCCTAGAATCAGGAAGACCTAAATTCAAATGCTGCCTCAGATGCTTACTAGCTTTGGGACGGTGAGCAGGTGACTTAACCTCTGTATGCCTCAGTAAAATGGGCTTAATAATAGTGCTTGTCTCCCAGGGTTGTTGTGAGGATCACATGAGATAATATATGTAAAGTGCTTAGCTCATTTTGTTCAATCATTGAAGCCTACTCTCCATGACCCCATTTGGGGTTTCCCTGCAAAGATACTGGAGTGGTTTGCCATTTCCTTCTCCAGCTCATTTTACAGACGAGGAAACTGAGGCAAACAGGGTGAGATGACTTGCCCAGGGTCACACAGCTAGTAAGTATCTGAGGCCAGATTGGAACTCAGGAAGATGAGAGTTCTTGACTCGAGGCCTGGAACTCTATCCACTGTTCCACTTAGCCGCCCTTGCTTGGCTCATGATAGGCCCTTAATAAATGCTTATTTTCTTCCTTCCATCCAATCTAAAATAATCCAACAGGTATTACTTAAATATCTGCTATGTGCCAATCACCATGCTAGGCACTGGGGAATACAGGTACAAAAAGAAAACCAGTTTTTGCTTCAAGGAGCTGATTTTCTGTTGGAGGAGATGATAAGATAAATAGATTAAGCCAAGGAAACGTAAAGGGGAGTGATAGGAACAAGGTACGAAAGGTAGACAGGAGGCAGATTTCAAAGAGATTCTGAAAGGCTTCCTCTGACCCAGGAAGAAATCCCGAAGCAGAGGGAGTAGGGTGTTATTGGAAAGAACCCCTGGACTGAAGAATCAGAAGAGCTAGGGTGAAGCATCGGCTCTGATGGTTAGCAGCTGTGTGACTTGGGCAAATAACTCCATGCCCCCCAGCCTTTGTTTCCTCGGCTGTAAAACGGGGAATACAACGCTGGCACTACATCAGGGCTTTGCAAACCTTAATGTTCTACATAAATGCGAGCTACAATTCTAGGTCAACTAACAGACATTTACTGAGCTCCACAATATAGGCATAGCATGGAGCTGAATGCCCAGAAGGAAAAGACTTACCAACAGACCAAAGCAGCCCTTTAACAACTTAGTAGATAAATTTGAGAGAATTGTCTGACTGTTAGAGAGGTTAAATGACTTGCTTAGGATCCCATGGCTATTAAAAGCAGGATTTATGGGCAGCTGGGTGGTGCAAGCTGGGCCTGGAATCAGGAAGACCAGAGTTCAAATTCAGCCTCAGAGACTTACTAGCTTTGTGACCTTGGACATGTATCTTTGCCTCAGTTTCTTCATCTGTAAGAATGGAGATAATTACAGCATCTGCTTCCCAGGGCTGTCGTGAGGATCAAATGAGAATATCTGTAAAGCGCTTAGTGAAGTGCTTGGTGTATAGTAGGCCATTATTTGGCTACACTAGGTTTTCCTACCTTTAAAGCCCGGCACTCTGCCCACCATGACTCACTGCTTCTCTATACATGACAAAATATATACCCAACAGTGCGTGATAATTCATTTACATTTGAGTGCCCCATTATCTTTACTGATCTGTGTCAAGCAGGCTATAATCTCCTTGATGGCAGGTAATGTTTCATTTTGCACAGTGCCTAGCACACAGAGGGCCGATTTAATAAATGCTTCCTGGCTGATGAATAAACATGGCCGGCAACATCGTATAGTGGAGAAGTGCTGGGTTTGGAGTCGGGTGACCCGATTTAGAATCCTAGCTCAGTCTCTTATTATCTTTGTGAGGTCGGGCAAATTACTTAACTTCTTTGGGCCTCAGTTTCCTCGTCTGTAAAATCAGGGGTTGGACTAGGTGGTCTCTAAAATCTGTGCCATTGCTAAGTCCTATGATCTGCAATGTTTGTTGAATTGAATAGAAGCTGAAGCAGGTGCTGGGAATTTATCCCAAGCTCCATTCACTGTCCCTCTCAGTTTCCCCTGGTTATTTGAGTGTGCTATTTATGAGAGAAGGAAGGCTGACCTCTCACTCTAGCATAATTGAAACCAAGTTGAACTCTTCACAGGGTCAACCTCGTTTAGTGCAATTTGTGCATCAAGATTTCAGGGCCGGAGTGAGCCTGATACATGACTCACTGGCACATCAGGGGATTCATTATGCACACTTCAAACAGCTTTTGCACTGTTTTGCTGTTGCCTAAATAGTCTCCCTTTCTGGGCTGTTTTGACAAAATGAATTTTCTTTCCTGGTTATTGCCTCTCAAATCGTGGTTTCTTCCTTTTGCTTTGGTCCTGCCTTCTCCCTTCATTTGATTATTGGGCTTTTTATTTCTTTTTCTTTTTTCTCCTGTTCCTTTTTCCTATGGGGTGATCATCCCAGAACCAGGCTGGTCTAGATTCTTAAAGGAACAATCTAGTTTTACTATGCCCAGCACTGCAGCCTCATTGAGACTTCTGGGCTTGTACAAAAGGTATCTAGAAAGAGGTCAGCAGATATCAAGTTTAAATGAAGGGAAATGTTGATTGTCTCTATCCAGAGAGGCAATTGAATTGGAAGCTTGCTTTTCTGGGGGGTGGGGGACTGGAAAAACAACGGAGAACCCACCCATAAGGCAAGAAGCTGTCCACATATATTCCGCCATTCACATTAACATAATGCTTTGAAAGTTTTTAACTCATATCTATCAAAATATTCCTAGCAGCACTTTTCAAGGTAGCAAAGAACTGGAAATAAAGTGGACATCCACTGATTAGGGAATGACTTTTGGTTCATGGATGCAAAGGAATATTACTGTGTAGTAAGGAAGGATGAACTTGAATTCAGAGCAGCATGGAAGATTTACATCAACTGATGCAGGGTGAAGTAAGTAGAGCCAGGAAAGCATTAGACACAATGTCTGCGACAATGTGAACAGAAGTAACAATGAAACAGAACTGAAGGCTTTGGGAGTTTGAGGACCATCCCTGGCCCTGCCACAGAGAGAGGAGAAAATGGACCTTTCACTGAAGATACTGAAGACGTCAGGGATCATAGTTGTGGGGCGTTACATATACTGGCAAAAGAGGCTATCGTGTGAGGTAGTTTGATTGAATTGGTGATGTTTGTTTTTGTCATGGGGTAGAAGGAAATGAAGAACCAAGAGGAATATTAGAAAGGGAAGATGATGAGCTTTATTAGAATGGTTTTTGGACAGGACTTGTGATTTCACTGGTAAAAGGCACTGCAGTGCATATGAGCAGCCAGCATCTGCTGTACAACTCACAGTCTTAGAGCATTGTTTGGGGCCACTGAGAAACTGGGTGACTTACCCAGAGTCACTCAACCAGTATTTGTCAGAGGTGGGGCTTGAGCCCAGGTCTTACTAATTCCAAGGTTGCTGCACATGAGAAAATAGGCTTTAAAAAAAGGCTTTCAGGATGGCTTTTGTTTTTCATACTGTAGTTATTTCCTGCTATCACCCACCTCCCTTCACATTTCATGCTCCCGTTTAACAGAGAAAACAGTTGGGCAAAATCAGCCAGCACAGTGACTGTGTCTGATAGCACATGCAGCATTCTTTCTCCATAGGCTCCTGTTCTTGAGAGGCAGGAATTTAAAGCGGTTAGCTGACCATCCTAGAACTTTGGGAGACTTCAGTTCAAACTTCTGTCTGATATATATCAGCATGGGACTCTGCTCAAGTCACTTAACCTTTCTTTCAGTGTTCTGGTCAAATCCCCAAGATCTTTGAGTTGCCCATCCATAGTAGAAGTTTCTTTATTCCAATGGAAGTCATAAGTCCAGGCCAACAAAACAACAACAACAACAAAAAAAAAGACTTGAGGTGGTTTTGCCTTTTTAGTAGCTTTCATTCACATTTTTACAGCAATTGTGGATATTGTTCTCCTGCTTCTGCTTACTTTGATCTGCATCAGTTCATACAAGTTTTCCTATAGATTTCTAAATTTCCGATTCTATAATCTCGTAAGTCATAATATTCCCTGATATTCACATGCCACATTTTTCTTCAGCCATTCCTTAACTGATGGGAACATACCCACTTTGCTTCCAGTTCTTGGCTACCACAAGGAGAGGTGCTATGAGCATTTTTTTGTACACTGAAGACACTTATTTCTTTCTGACTTAGACCATCGGGTCCATACTCAGTGGTAGAAAATGACCTTCCTGGTGAGGTGGGTAAGTGGGTGGCCTTGACAAGGGGAGGGAGAATAGAGCCTTGACTTCTCAGACACTTGAAAAACTAGACTTCATAGGGAGCTGGGCCAGAATTCTGGACTGAGAAAAGAACAAACAGAACTGGAGAGGACATGTAGACCCTGTGAAGGTGCCAAAAAAGAGCTGCTCTTAGTGACTCTGAACTTAGATCTATGTGCTTGAAAGAGCCCTCGGCAAGGAGTCCAAAGGCCTCAGTTTCTTTACCTATAAAATACATAGATGGGAAAAGTAGATCATCTCTAAGGTCCTTTTCCAAATCTAAATCAGTCCAATGATAGATGGAGTTGATGTTGTCTACAGAAGGGCTCTAGTATGATTTCCTGGAATTATGTGGAGTCCTGGAGGTGGGTTATTTAACAAATGAGTGGACACACACCTCAAAAGTATTGTGGAGATTTAATTTAATTTATCCAGACAAACCAAGTGTCATGGCAAATCCCTGGAATCCCTACTACCAGCCAGTAGGGAGGCTGAGACTTGAGGATTGATTGATCTCCAGAGTTCTGACCTGAAATGGGCCAAGTCACTCAGGTGTCTTCATTAAGTCTGGCACCAGTATGGTGAGCCCCTGGAGTTGGGAGGTCATCAGGCTGTCTAATGGGGGTCTGTCTCAGGTCTGAAATGGGGCTGGTCAAAACTGTAGTGAGAGGCTGCTGCACTTCTAGCATGGGTGAGACAGAGAGAGCTAGTTGCAAAAAACCCAAACCAAAAACAGATAAATGAACCCAATTTTCCCATTGATTTATGTGAAAATCACTACTCCTGCTTTCCCTTATTCCAGTCCTGGAGTTAATGAGTCATTTGATGAACCTTCTAATGTGTCAGGGAAACTGTCTTAAAGCACCTCTGGGAAGATTCCTGAGTGAGTCTAACACTTTTTATTTAATTTTAGAAAACTTTTGCTAATGCATTTTCTTTTTATATCACATTTATTTCTGAATATATCCCTTTCTGTCTCTGCTACACAGTGATTCTTCCCTTGTACCAAAGGTTTTAAAAACAAAAACAAATAGCGTCAATTCGGTCAAACTACCTTGTATAATAAGCCCATTTGGCAGTATACGTAATGCCCCGCACCCGCAATCCCCCATATCTTCAGTATCTTCAGTGAAAGGTCCATTTTCTCCTCTCTCTGTGGCAGGGCCAGGCAGGTCCTTATACTTCCAAAGCCTCCAGTTCTGTTTCATTGTTACTTCTGTTCACATTGTTGCAGACACTGTGTCTAATGCTTTCCTGGCTCTATTCACTTTACTCTGTATCAGTTCATGTAAATCTTCCCATGCTGCTCTGAATTCATCAAGTTCATCCTTTCTTACCACACAGTAGTATTCGTTTGCATCCATGCACCAAAAGGCATTCCCCAATCAGTGGATGTCCACTTTATTTCCAGTTCTTTGCTACGTTGAAAAGTGGCGTTAGGAATATTTTGATAGGTATGAATTAAAAGCTTTCAAAGCATTATGTTAATGTGAATTATGAAATATGGACAGCTCCTTGACTTAATTTTCTAAGTTTAGAGGGGTGTGTGTGTGTGTGTGTGTGTGTGTGTGTGTGTGTGATGAATGAGATACAGTGCACTTTGGCATTTGATCTCATCTTGTGGAGTTGGTACCACAAGTTTGAAATGCTGGCCCTGATGCTAAGCTGTGTGACTTTGAACAAGTCCCTTTCTCTTTCTGGGCCTAGGTTTCCTTATTCATCAAATGAGGATTAGACTGAGTTCTAAGCTCTGAATCCCATGAACTAGAGCAGAACTCCTGGGAGCGACCCAATCGAGTTCCCTAAAGACACTGATTGGGATTGGTTCAAAGAAGTTACAAGTTTCCCTCTCCGTAGGGAGTCTGGGGGGAACTCATCACATGTAATTAACAGCTGTTTAATTGATGTTCTTAGGGACTTAATCATAGCAGTTTTATGAACCTTCTGTCACATCTTTTGTGTAAGGTTAGAAGCATTTACTGCTAGATTTTGCTTTCAGAGATGAGAGATTAGCTTTTCAGAGGAAAATGTTGCTACTTCTGGTCTCCTTTCTCATTTTCCTCTTCCCGTTTTTAGATTCACTTTCTTTAAAAACACCCATCTTTCTGTTTCTCTCCCTGTCTTTCATGAACTGTTAACTTCCAATATGGTTTTTCTGTCCTCCCTTCACATAGAAATCACCTAATTTTGAGGTATATGTTTTTTAAAGCTGTATTAGGGAAAAGAGGCAAATCAAAGAAGGGATTGGCCATCCCAGCTTCACACCTAAAGCCCTTCACTATTTGTATATTATTCTCCCCTCCTCTCATTCAACCTTCCAACCAAATGACAGTTTGCTTGGCACTCTCTGAGCTGCCACTCCAACTTCCATCTTTTTGTATGAGCTGACCCCCATGGCTAGACTACATTTTTCACCTCCACCCACTGGAATCTTTACCTTCCTCCAAGGCTCAGGTCATATGCCATTTCCTAAAGGAAGCCTTTGCCCCATTTATTCTCTCCCTCCTCAAATTATCATATATCACTCAACCAATAGACATTTATTAAGCACCTACTATGTACCAGGTACTTTGCTAAGCACTGGGAATACAAAAAGAGGCACAAGACAGTCCTTGTCCCCCAGGAGCTTACAATCTAATAGAGAAGACAACATGCAAACAAATAGATACAAAGCAAGCTATATATAGGATGAATAGGAAATAATTAACTGAGGGGAGACACTGTAATCAGGAGGAATTGGGGAGGGTTTCCTGGAGAAGGTGAAATTTTAGTTGGGACTTAAAGGAAGCCAGGGAAGTTACTAGTCAGAATTTGTTGTTGTGTTTGTCCTTCATTTTTGAAGAAGACCAGGACATCAGGGAAATGATGACATGGCTTGCAGTTGACTTGGATTTGATTGAGGGAAGGCTGTGCAAGGTCACCAGCCTCACTTTCTTCTCCAGAGCCATCTGGGTCCAATAACCAGATATTCACCAGGATGACTGGAGATAACTCAGGATGCAATGGGAGACCCAGGCCCTTTTAGCTCTGGCCTTTTCATGTACTCACTTAAAGTGAGATAATACCCACTCAGTGAATAGGCCTCCCTGCCCAAGCTCCACATAATGGCTGTATTTTGGGCCCTCCTGGCTTAGAGTGAATGTCAATGGTAACTTGGAACAGCAACCCTGAGGGTCTTTCCCTCCCACCTTGATTTTTTTTTTATCTTTTTTTTTCCTAATTAAAGGGGCCATCCCTTGAGTAGTCAGAATGGAGGGGTACAGGAAAGAGAACATTCCAGGAACGTTGGGACAGCTAGAGAGAATGCTGGGAATGCAGAGATGACTTTGTTATATATGTTGTATTTATTCCTCCCTCACTTCTAGCTACTTGAAGGCATTGTTTTGGTCTTTTTATCCCCGGTGCCTAGCACAGTGCCTTTCACACAGTAGGTGTTTAATAAGATTAAATTGTGACCTTCCAATGAATGGCAGCTCCTTGATGACCTTTCTTTGCATCCCCAGCAGCTTAAGGAAGCATCTGGCACAAAGTAAGTGCTTCTTGACTTGACTTAATTGTTTGGTGGATTGGATTGCTTGAACTGCTGCTTGGTGCTAACAGATATAGAGAGAAGCTTCAGTGCTTATTTTACTTGGTTTTTTTTCTTTCCTTCTTTTCTGCTAAGGAGAATTATCTTTGGACTAAAAAGAAGGGGGGAGGGGAATGGCAAATAGAAAATTTATACCCAAGAGAAGCAGGAAAATAGCATAAGAGCACCAAGCTGTCCTGGGTGATTTCTGATCACCTAGTCCAGATGAGCTCTGTCCTGGGGTCCTGAAAGATCTGGCAGCTGTGATTTCTAAGTCATTCTCAGCCTTGCAAAGGTCATTCAGGATGGCAAACATCCTGATTTTTGTTTTTTTTTTTTTTGTCTTTTTTTAAAAATTATTTAATATATTTAGTTTTCAGCATTGATTTTCACAAAAGTTTTCTACCCTCCCCCCACTCCAAGATGGTGTATATTCTGGTTACCCCATTCCTCAGTCAGCCCTCCCATCTGACACCCCACTCCCCTCCCATCCCCCTTTCCCTTCTTCTCTTGTAGGGCAAGATAAATTTCTATGCCCCATTGCCTGTGTGTCTTATTTCCTAGTTGCATGAAAAAAACTTTTTGTTGTTGTTGTTGTTTTTGAACATCTGTTTTTAAAACTTTGAGTTCCAAATTCTCTCCCCTCTTCCCTCCCCACCCACCCTCACTAAGAAGGCAAGCAATTAAACATAGGCCACATGTGTATCATTATGTAAAACCCTTCCACAATACTCATGTTGTGAAAGATTAACTATGTTTTGCTCCTTCCTAACCTATCCCCCTTTATTGAATTTTCTCCCTTGACCCTGTCCTTTTTCAAAAGTGTTTGTTTTTGATTACCTCCTCCCCCTGTCTGCCCTCCCTTCTATCATCCCCCATTTTTTATCTTCTTCCTCCTTCTTTCCTGTGGGGTAAGATACCCAATTGAGTGTGTATGTTATTCCCTCCTCAGGTCAAATCCAATGAGAGCAAGATTTACTCATTCCCCCTCGCCTGCCCCCCTTCCCTTCCTACAGAACCACTTTTTCTTGCCACTTTTATGTGAGATAATTTACCCCATTCTATCTCTCCCTTTCTCCCTCTCTCAATATATTCCTCTCTTATCCCTTAAATTGATTTTATTTTTTTAGATATCATCCCTTCATATTCAACTCACCCTGTGCTCTTTGTGTATATACACATATATATATACCTACATGTATACATACATAGACACACACATATGTATATATATGTATACACACACACACATATATATATATATGCATATTCCTTTCAGCTACTATGATATTGAGGTCTCATGAATCATACACATCATCTTTCTATGTAGGCATGTAAACAAAACACTTCAACTTTAGTAAGTCCCTTATGATTTCTCTTTCTTGCTTACCTTTTCATGCTTCTCTTGATTCTTGTGTTTGAAAGTCAAATTTTCTATTCAGCTCTGGTCTTTTCACTGAGAAATCTTGAAAGTCCTCTATTTTATTGAAAATTTATATTTTGCCTTGGAGCATGATACTCAGTTTTGCTGGGCAGGTGATTCTTGGTTTTAATCCTACCTCAGTTGAACTCCGGAATATCATATTCCAAGCCCTTTGGTCCCTTAATGTGGAAGCTGCCAGATCCTGTGTTATCCTGATTGTTTTTCCACAATATTCAAGTTGTTTCTTTCTGGCTACTTACAGTATTTTCTCCTTGATCTGGGAGCTCTGGAATTTGGCAACAATATTCCTAGGAGATTTCTTTTTGGGATCTTTTTGAGGAGGCGATCTGTGGATTCTTTCAATTTCTATTTTACCCTCTGGCTCTAGAATATCAGGGCAATTCTCCTTGATAATTTCTTGAAAGATGATATCTAGGCTCTTTTTTTGATCATGGCTTTCAGGTAGTCCAATAATTTTTAAATTATCTCTCCTGGATCTATTTTCTAGGTCAGTGGTTTTTCCAATGAGATATTTGATGTTGTCTTCCACTTTTTCGTTCCTTTGGTTCTGTTTTATAATATCTTGATTTCTCATCAAGTCACTAGCTTCCACTTGCTCCAATCTCATTTTTAAGGTAGTATTTTCTTCAGTGGTCTTTTGGACCTCCTTTTCCATTTGGCTAATTCTGCCTTTCAAGGCATTCTTCTCCTCACTGGCTTTTTGGAGCTCTTTTGCCATTTGAGTTAGTCTATTTTTTAAAGTGTTGTTTTCTTCAGTATTTTTTTCAGTATTTTTTTGGGTTTCCTTTAGCAAGTCATTGATTTGTTTTTCATGGTTTTCTTGCATCATTCTCATTTCTCGTCCCAATGTTTCCTCTACTTCTCTAACTTGCTTTTCCAACTCCTTTTTGAGCTCTTCCATGGCCTGAGACCAGTTCATGTTTTTCTTGGAGGCTTTTGGTGTAGGCTCTTGGACTTTGTTGACTTCTTCAGGCCATATGTTTTGGTCTTCTTTGTCACCAAAGAAAGATTCCAAAGTCTGAGACTGAATCTGGGTGTGTTTTCGCTGCCTGGCCATGTTCCCAGCCAACTTACTTGACCCTTGAGATTTTTGTTGGGGTATGACTGCTTGTAGAGCAAAGAGTACTTTGTTCCAAGCTTGAGGGGATGCGCCATTGATTTCAGAGCTATTTCTATACAGCCAGCTCTGTCACCCCAGCACTCCTCCTTCCTCAAGAACCACCAACCTGGACCTGACGCAAATCTTTAGCAGGCTCTTCACTCCTGCTCTGATCCACCACTTAATTCCTCCCACTAGGTGGACCTGGGGCCAGAAATAACTGCAGCTGTAGTTCTGTAGCTGCACCTCCCCCGCTGCCCCTGGGGCAGTGGCCAAACCGACAACTCTGTGCCCTGCAGCTTTTCCCACTAACCTTCTCTGTTGTCTTTGGTGTTTATGGGTTGAGAAGTCTGGTAACTGCCACATCGCACTGATTCAGGGTGCTAGGGCCTGTCCTGCCCGGCTCCTGGTCTGGTTGGTCCTGCTGCCTCCCACACTGAGCTCTGCTCCTCTCCACTGCGTGTGCCATAAACCTCATCCAGCGACCATCCAGGCTGTCCTGGGCTGGATCCCTGCTTCCCTCTGCTATTTTGTGGGTTCTGCAGTTCTAGAATTTGTTCAGAGCCACTTTTTATAGGTTTTTGGAGGGACCTGGCGGGGAGCTCATGCAAGTCCCTGCTTTCTAGCTGCCATCTTGGCTCCACCCACATCCTGATTTTTAAAGGACAGAAAGAATGCAGTCTGCAAACTAAATCAGTAAACTAGGTTTTGATTACTGCCTAGAACACAGCTAGAAACTCTAGAACATTGTATTAGATAGATAGAAAGTGAACATAATTTCAATTCAACATTTAGTAAGTACCTACTGTGTTCCACAAGTAGGGGACACCAAAACAAAAGATAAACCTTCCCTGCCTTCAAGGAGCTTATATTCTGGGGGGGGGGTGTAGCAGGGTGATACAAGATGTATGTAAGAATGTAAATATAAAGTATATGCAAAATACTACAAACTGATTTCTAGAGGTAGAGGGTACTGTTAATGGGTGTGTGTGTGTCAGGAAAGGTTAAGGAAGGTAGGGATTCTAAGAGACAGAGAGGATAACAGACTATATCCTAAATATAAGGGATCACTTGTGCAAAATTCCAGAAATGGAATGGTATGGATGGGAAACAGCTAACAGGTGAATTTGACGGGAATAGAGAGTTCATGAAAAGCAGTAATATTAAATAAGACTGAAAGGTAGGTGGGATCCAGATTGTGGAAGGCTTTAAATACCAAGCTGAGGATTTCATATTTTATTCTGGAGAGAATTGGGAGCCACTGAAGGTTTTTGAGCAGGGAGCATTGTCTGATCTATGTTTTATTAGAAATTTCAATTTGGCAGCTGTGTGGAGAACGAATTCAAGAGGTGATAGAGCAGAGCCAGGGAGACCAATTAGGAGATTATTGCTACAGTATAGACGGAAGATGGTATTGTTCTGCCCTTTGTTTTCCAAGAGGACCAATGACAACACGAGGTGATGTATTCACTTAGGTGTGAATCGAATTTAAGAGAGGCAGGGTTGGGCAAAGTTGTCAGCCTCACTCTTTCTTCCTAAGGCATCTAAGTCCATTGGCAAGGCAAAAGTCAGGATGATTGGTGATGACCTGGGATGCACTGGATTGTCTTGGCGTCTTCAAAGCCTACTGAAGCTCTAAGTGCTCCATAGCACCTGCTTCATAGCCACTGGAGCAAATTGTTCTCATCTGCCCATGGTTCGGGGAGGGGAGTCTTCACGTGCTTAGGGTCGACATCCCCCTAACTCACTGCTAGGTCTGGGGCCTGTCAGTTACCCTCAACCTGGTTTAGCTCATCTACAGGGATAGTTTACCTGGCTGCGGCCACTGAGCATACTACAGTTTCTTGAAGTCAGAAGTGAGAGTTGGGTGAGAGGTAAATACCAAAGGTGGTCAAGCAACCTTGGAAAGGGCTCAGCAAGTCCTCATACCAGAGGTGCTGATTGGTTGGTTGTTGTCTTTCATTCTCCAAAAGGAACAAAATGACCTCACTATTCTAGAGTCAAGTTTTTAGTGTGTCCCACTGTGGCTGATCAGACCAATATGAGCTCCAAATGCTCTACCACAGGTCGGCACAAATAGTCTGTGTGAACATTTGGGGTGGATACTCTAAATTTGCACATCCTCCATTTCCCGTGAGCTGTTTCAATTCTGCTTTGCTTATAGAGCACAGCACCTTCTCTGATGTGGGAATGCCATGCTGAGTGGTCCTGTGCCAGTGTCTCCCACATCTCACAATCAGTTCCAAAGTTCTTCAGAGAGACCTGGAGAGTGTCCTTGTATCGCTTCTTCTGACCACTGTGTGAACGCTTGTCCTGTGTGAATTCTTCATAAAATAGTCTTTTTGGCAAGCAGATGCTTGCATTTGAACCACGTGGCCAGCCCACTGAAGCTGTGCTCTCGGAAGCAGAGTTTGAATGCTAGGCCTTCCCGAACACCCTGTCCACCCCAGGAGGAGGTGACTAGTACTGCACTAGGGTAGAGGTTGTGTGAGTAGAGATACCGGGACAGATGAGAGAGGTATGGACAGCTGAAAAGCCTTGGCAATTGAATTGGTATATGGGATTAGGGAGAAGGAAGAGTCAGGGATGACTCTATGATTTTTAACCTTAGTGACTTGAAGGATGGTGGAGCTGTCAATAAAAACAGAAATGTTTGAAGAAGTGGGTTTGGGGAAAAATGTAATAAATTCTGTATTAGAAATGTTGAATTTGATCTATCTGTGGGATAACCACGTAGAGATGTACTGTGGGCAGCTGGCAAGAGAGGGAGCCAGTTGTCCTAGTAGATAGAGTGAAGAAGATGAGCCTTCCTGATTCCATGCCAGTGCTCTACCCACTGTGCCACCCAGCTTGCCCTGGAGACAGGAAAACCTGAGTTCAGATTCCTTCTCAGCAGTGTGACCCAGGGCAAGTTGCTTCATCTTTCCTAGCCTCAGTTTCGTTTTCTGTGAAATGGGAATAATAATATTACCAACCTCACAGGGTGGTCGTGAGGAACACACAAGACGACATATGTAAAGTGCTTTGCAAAACTTAAAGGGATATATGTGTATGTGTGTGTGTGTGTGTGTGTACATATACTCACACATACACACATATATGTATATATGCTACCTGTTATTATTATCAATATTGAAATGGAATTCAGGAAACTGATTAGGGCTAGATATATACCATCTGCAGAGAAATGATGCCTGAATCCTTGTTAGCCGATGAGATCACTAAGGGAAAGATTGTAGGAAAAGAAAAAAGGAGCTAGGACCAAGCCTAGAAAAGGAAGCAGTGAGAGCAAAGAGCCGGCATTGCTTGCTTCGTCAAGAATAAGTCATGCCAGATGTTGCACTGATGACACACAGGAGGCACTGGAGTTTTGGGTTCACTCTTGGTCTGGTCAGACGGGAAGGATAGGAAGACAGCCTTGGAGGGGTTAAGAGTCAGCTTTATTCTACTCTGGTCTTCTCCTTTAGCATAGGTAATAAAGCACAAACTCCTACAACATGCCCTCATCACCCTTCTCACAGAGGCTGGTGAGAAGGGCGGGGCAGCTACCCCTACATCTCAACGGGGTCAATCGAGACAGGCACAGTTTGTGCACTCCCCTAAACCCCCTCAAGCCCTGATGGGGGCCGCTCAAGGCACACACAGATTTTGCTATGGATTCCCTGTGGATTCCCCACTCACTGACCAGTGCCCACTTGCTTTATAGGGCAACAGCCAAAGAAAGTATCTTGCCAACATTAAGCTCACAGGTTAACTTTAGCAATATTATCATTCTTTGCAAGCATAGTAAATATCAGTTATGTCACCCCTGTATCTCACTGCGCAGCCTCAGTAGGACTGCCTGTCACTGTGATTCTAGGAATTACTATCTAGGATCCTTAGGGCTGTTCTGGGAGTTATTATCTACCACCTGGAAACTAGACATTGTCATGGCCGTGGATCCTGAGAAACCAAACTCTTAAAAGGATAACAAACTCCTCCTTGCATAGACCAGACCAGCCTCATTTCATTTTTTTTAATAGAGTCACAAGATTGGACAGGGTCACAAGATGAGGGAACTATTCTAGATAAAATTTACTTGTTAAGTTGTTTCAGTTGTGTTTGACTCTTTGTAACCCCCTTTGGGGTTTTCTTGACGAAGATACTGGAATGGTTTGCCATTTCCTTCTTCTGCTCATTTTACAGGTGGAGAAACTAAGGCAAAGACTTGCCCAGGATCACACAGCTAAGTAAGTGCCTGAGGCCAGATTTGAACTCATAGAGATGAGTCTTCCTCATTCCAAGCCCAGTGTTCTATCCGTTATGCCAATACTTAGATTTTAGCAAAGCACTTGGTGACATAGCTCTGCTGCTACGTTTGTGGACAAGATGGAGAGGTGTGGGCTGGGCTGTCTATGGTTAGTGAGATTCAGAGCCGGGCTCAGAAATTAGTGGCTAGTGGTTCAGTTTCACTTTGTGAGGATGTCTCGGATGGCATACGCTGGGTCTTTACTGGAGTGCTGGGATCTGTGATGGTGTTTAATGTTGCTATCAATGTGAAACATGATGCCCACCTCCTGACATAGAGGTCATGGATTCATAGGGCAGAGTAAGACTTTTTTAAAAATACATATAGCTGATGGGAGAATTTGTTTTGCTTGACTCTATATGTTTATACCATACTCTATATGTTTACTGTGATTGGAGGGAGGTAGGAGAGAGAAAGTGAATTTTCATTTAAAAATTTTTGTTTGGTTGGTTTT